>NW_026532137.1:0-1169 GCF_026283585.1 Hylaeus volcanicus | reverse complement strand
TCGTAATAATCGTAATAATCGTAATTGTCTCTATTGTTTCCTCTGTTTATACGATCTTCCCTACGTGGCGAAGAATTATAACGCGATCTAGTGTACGCGGGGTACACGTTTCTCGGATATTCGTACTCTGTTTCATCGCGAGGTTCGCGCCATTCCATCTTTCTCTTAGGATTGTCGTAGGGTGACGGGGGACGTGCCGGAAGCCCATACGCGTATGTCTCGTTCTTTGATGCAGTAAGTACAATTCGGTCGCGTCTTTCATGCTCTAACGCCAAATCAAATGCCTCGTCTAACGTTTCTGGATTGACTATCCATACCCTAGCGGATATTCTTTGTGGTAATCCTAAAATAAACGCAGTTCGACCTATTTGTTCGATCTCTCGTATATGGTGGGGCGCGTTTTCTTTAAACAAATCTTCGGCACTATTTTTCGCGTATTTTACTAAACGACTAACTCTATGAACGAAATCTATCACCGTTTCATGAGACAACATGCTCAGTCTCTCAATTTCTAATTTGAGTTCTTCATATCCCCGACGTGGAGCGTAGCGCTTTTTCAAAAGGAGTAAGAGGTCTGTAGTATTATTGACGTTATTCCTTTCAACATAATCCCGAACTGCATCGGCTAGATTGTATTTTAATTCATCGAAAAACATTTGTCCATACCCGGGCGGAATTCTACGTGCGACACTTTGCACGTCTCCCATAAATTTTTCTAACGACGTAACTCCCGGTTCAAAATATGAAACTGCGTCAATAGCGCGATATACTCTATTTTCGTCTTCGCGTTGTCTATAAATCTCACTCGCGGTCGTTTCAAATTCCCTTCACCGTCCTGCATAGGACTGTCCTATCGGCGGGGTTGAAGTGGGTAGGGGAGGTGGTCTTATCTCCGGAGTTGTCATTGTGACGATAATTATTTATGATAATGTAATCTAAAACTCGTTTAAATTTCCTAAATTTAGAAACTGAATACAGATAAGTTTCGTGCTAAGGAAAACTCGCTTCGTTAGCAAGGAAGACGTATCCCACTTCTGACACCAATTTTGTTACGTCCCAGCTTATCTGTGACTCTTTCTTGGGATCTTCGTCTTCAATTAAAGAGCTAAAGCTCACCTTAACTGTATTCGCTAACGGGAAAGAGCAATTCGGGATTGCAATGATTGTTT
>NW_026532136.1:0-3722 GCF_026283585.1 Hylaeus volcanicus | reverse complement strand
TATGACCTCAGATTAGAAAATGAAGATTTATCGACAAAGACTGTGTAGTAGGAATAGGAATACCAATTATTAAGTAATTAATAAGTAAGGAGAATTTAGGATACAAATTTCCAACTAGAATAAGGTTAATATAATTAAGTGGATGGCAAGTAAAGAGGCAAGAAAAAAAGACCAAAGAGGATGGAAGGAATAAATAAAACTATATAATTTTAAGCTATGACCTCAGATTAGAAAATGAAGATTTATCGACAAAGACTGTGTAGTAGGAATAGGAATACCAATTGTTAAGTAATTGATAAGCATGGAAAATTTAGGATACAAATTTCCAACTAGAGCAAGGTTAATGTAATTAAGTGTATCGTATGAATAGGAGGCTCTAACCGTTTCTATATCGAGATGGTAATGAAATAAAGAGATTACTACTAATACTACCCCTCCAAAATTGAAAAGTTTTTATAACAAGAATTTTTTAATTTTGTTAGCCAAATATATGTAACTGTGACCTGTATCTTAAATGATCACCATGTTTTTGAAAAGGACCAGGTAAACAAGGTTGAAAAGACCCGATAGAAACAAACAAGTATGGGGGCACATTATCGAAAGTACCAATAGACATTTGATACTTCGCGGAAGTATTGATAACCGTTAAATGCTTCCTTGAAAGTATCATTAAGCCTATGACGCGCACATGGGTTGGGACGTTGGGTTAAAATATTGCGTAGTTTCGAAAACAGCATAATTTCTTTTTGATTGTATATATACATATATACATATTTATAGTCGCATCAAATGTTAATGGTAATGGGCGACTTTTCTTAGTTTCGTTAGAGCTCATTTAATAATGTAATTGTCAAGGAATTCACTACTTTTTCATTGTTTATCAGTGCAGTTTCTTTATACATAAAATATTTATGAAATCAGAGTCATTTCCCATTTTCTGAGCTGGGTAAAAACAGAAATCAGTCTACTAATTTTTCGATAGTTTAAAATTTATTAAAATTCTTTGATTACGAATAAAAAAGAGAGCTTTCAATATCGACTCTTCAAAAACTGAATGTTTCTTCCAATGTATCGCAATTAAAGGAAATGACGCGAAATCGCCTCGATGTCAAAGTGTGATCGATGAAACGGTTTCGTTACAATTTCAGTAATTAATTAAGCATTTTTATTATTTAACCGTGTTTTTGTCTAAAAAGTTACACCATGTAAAACTGGTGCCAGCTTTTTGGGATTTCGAGCCACGATGCGATAAATTTCATCGGTTGAACAGCACCGACCAGGACATATGAACGATAAAGATAAACTACAGCGTAGCTTCTGTTATTGCGGTCGGTGCATTACAATGCAGAACCGACAGCAGCGGTGCGCACTGCTTCTTTATTTCAAGCAGTGTTTCGAACGCTATAGCGGTAGTGAAGTCACTGCACCGTGAGAATACAGTTACGCGGTATTCTCGTGAATGATGGCTACCATTTACCGCACAGAAGGAGGGGCGAGGGAGGGTGAGAAGGAGAAAACGTAATGTTATTAGAACTTTCAATAATTCTGGTTCTCTTTCCGCGAAGAAAATTCCTGCCCCAACGTGTCCACGCTCGCGACATTTTCTTGGAATACATTTACTGAGAAAAGTTGAGAGGCAAAGTAGCTACCGAAGCATTTTGCTGTGCAAATAAATGTACTTACTATACTTAACCCTTTGCACTCGAGAGGTGACTCTCAGTCACCACTAGGTTTTCTTTAGGTTTAATTTCTTTGGAACTCGAAGTGCCAATAAAATGATTGTCGTTGAGGCAAAGTTGACCTGATTCTCGAACCTCAAATTAGAGATCTCATTTTCGAAGTCAATATAATCTCAGCATTCGTGGCAATAGGATGCTAAGAAAGCATCTCGAGTTGCTGGTAGAAATCAGAAAAAAAGCCTCGAGTGCAAAGGGTTGATATACACTTAATATATACATGTATATTTGAGTGTATTCTTAAGAACATTCAATTTTTTTGTGATAAATCGCAGTTATAAAGGATTTTTCAGAATGGACTTTTGGATTTTGTTTTTCAACTCTGACTGCGGGACAATTTTTGCTGGAAATTCTGAGAAGCGTAGAGGTGTGAATTTTTAAAAAAATATTGACGTATAAAGAATGATAAGACGGAACTTTTTTATATTTAGAGTTTATTCATACGGCGTTTAGTTTCAGAGATAAAAATTGAAAACTTAGAAGATTTTATTTCTGAGATTCAATTATTGCAACGAACTTCGAGCTTTTCAAGTTTTTTCAGAAACTAAGCATCCTATGAATAAACTGTAAATATGAAAAAATTTCGAATCATTATCGCCTATAAGCTGATATTTATTAAAAATTGATATAACGAATACAAACATTTTTCTGACTTCATTTCTCGAGGGCGCATATATACTCCCTTCGCACTCAAAGAGTTAACAAAATATAATTAATACGGAGTCTTTTGGAAACAATTACAAACGCGAAATAATTGTATTCAGTATTCGAATTAATTTTTGCACATTCGATCATTCCCTTTTCGTCTAGGCTGGCCATTGTGGGGGCATCTTATTGTACAATACAAATTTTAATCAAATCAAAATTATTATCTATATATTATAATACATAATATAGTTAAATTGATATGTAAAACGTACAACTCTACCGATTATTAATTTAATAGAAAACCTTTGATATCTACTAGATTTACGGTTTAAAAAAAATGTTTAATAAGTAAAAAATAGTAATTTAAATTGTTAAACTCTTTTGCATAAACGCAAACTGGTTTCTAGAATAAATGTTGACAATGTGGAAATTCATAATTAGTAATGTAGATACTAATGGAATGTAAATGAAATATTAAAACAGTTTGTTTAGTCAAAGGCGTCACTGTTGCTTAACATTTGCGTGCGAATATTTCGTTGACCATGAAGCAATAAAAGCATGCGTACGCGCGAATACTTTTTTCCATTCGTTGCGTACCTCTTCGAAATCTTGAAATCGACTTGAAATAAAGAGGATTTTCAAATGTTATTTACAAGATACGCGAATTGCTTAGTTTATAAATTGTGCGAAAATACTACATAAAATTAGCGTAAAATTTCAGTTTCAGCAAAAAGTGGTTTTACACAACTGGTTTCGCTTTGAGACGTTTCACGCAGTAACCCTTTCACCTCTTCGGAATCTGATTTATATTCCTGAAACGTGCATATGATTATAGTTAAAAGGAATTTCAGATTGAGTGAAAGTATCGTATTAAAAATGAATATAATTTTATTTGCGAGATAAGTTGTATCTGTAATATCCAAATTATGCCTGTAAATTTCTTTTTAATTAACCAAAACACGTTTGAAGTTTAAAATTTACGCATTTTTATTTGTTTACGTAGTAAAGATCCAAGTCAATATTTGTGTGTCCCCATTGTCGATATAATTGGCATATTTGACGACATATAACTCGAAATATGCTTTGTGTACTGTATAACGAAAGCTTCTGAAATTCGGTCCATTTTTCGAATTTCGAAACATTCTTTTGCAGGACTTTTTTAAATATTCTACAGATTCTAATAATACAATTTGAAAATCCTTTAAATTAGAATTATAAATATATGAATATAAGTATATATACAGGGTGTCCCAAAAGTCGGGGAGGAGCCGGAAATGGGGGGTAGCTGAGACGATTCTGAACAACAATTTCCTTTGCAAAAATGTCGGATGGGGCTTC
>NW_026532135.1:0-1100 GCF_026283585.1 Hylaeus volcanicus | reverse complement strand
TCGATTAATTATTTTTTTCTTGTTAATTTCGTAACTTACATAAATAGCTATTTTTTTTTACTCTATCTATTCTAGAGATTTCCGAGAATATGTAGAATGTCATTGTTTATCAAAAATAAGTTAATAAACTACAATTTTACATATGTAGTTTTTTTGGAAATTGATCGGTGTATGAATACTTTCTACAACCAGTGTATTTAGACTTATTAAAGCAAAATTTATTAAAAAGTGCAACGGATATGGGTATACGCGACAATTTTAAGTTCTGCCAAGACAACGATCCGAAGGACAAATCAAGAATAGTACAAGAATATTTATTGTATGCTTGTCCGAAAGTCTTACACCCTCCTCCAGATATCCAAAAGGGATATTCCACAAAATATTAATATTATTATAATTTTATTGTTATGTACTCCTACATAAGAAAAAACAGTATGTAATATTAAGTGTCCGAATATTTTTATGTAATATTAAGTGTCCGAATATTTTTATGTAATATTAAATGTCCGAATATTTTACTTTTTTAGTAATTACACTAGTAATATTAAAGTATCCGAATACGAACAGTAATCTACACCAATATTGAATCTAATTTCGTTTATGATTTATTATGTGAAAAACAGTATAATATAATATAATTAATTTTACATATTTGGAAACTAAAATATTTGCTTTAACCCATTACAAAAAAGAAAACTCGATAAGTACATTTCAAGTAAGTATATAACGCTTTAATTTCGCAAATACCATAGTGTCCGAATATTAGAACGAGTAACTGTATTTCTTTTTGACGTCTTTTGTCGTGTGGTAGTACTTCGATGTGAACTGTGTGGCCAATACCTAAAATACGAATAAAGGTTGATTCATACTATACGGCACGAACCATCACGTTCCGGCAACGACACGTACCGGCAACGATACGTACCGGCACCGGCACGACAAAATATTAAAACATGCGTTTTAATGGAACTATTCACACTATTCCCGTTGACGGAACATTCAGGTCGGTGTCTGTTAAGTGTGAATAGTTCCATTAAAATGCGTGTTTTAATATTTTGTCGTGTGGTAGTACTTCGATGTGAACTGTGTGGCCAATACCT
>NW_026532134.1:0-1825 GCF_026283585.1 Hylaeus volcanicus | reverse complement strand
TATAATTTATATATATATATAAATATGGAAAAATTAGGTTTTGGAATTTGTTCGAAACCATACGAAAGTATGAAATCAAAAATTGCATAGAGTTGCAAAATTGTATTAATTATATTTACAAAAATGACATACCTTATTTTTCATCGTTATTTAAATTATTCAAACAATAAAATTCGAATGCTTAATTATTATATATATATATCGTTACCTAATCACTAAATCATCACAAAACGTCACCATACATCTCCATCTTACATGTTTCGAATCGCAAGAAGAATCGCAATCGCGATCGTGATTTAAAAAACACAAAAAAAAAAATACAGAAAATGTACAAGAATCCCCGACCACCGTATAAACGAGAACAACTCACCAGCCTCCTCGGCGACCTCGCCGTTCTCCATGTTACAATGCAGCACTTGGAACAGGAAGTCGATGTACCTGGTGGCGAGCTTGAGCGTCTGAATCTTGCTGAGCTTGTCGCTGGGCAACGTAGGAATAATCTTCCTGAGCGCGGCGAACGCCTCGTTCAAACTCTGCGTCCTCTGTCTCTCCCTCACGTTCGCCATCACCCTCTGGTTCTGTATCTCCTCGAACGTCGCGCAGCTCTTCCTCCTGATCTTGTTCTTCGTGGACGACGCGTTGCTCTCCGTCTCGGACTCCGCGCTGCTCTTCCTCTTCCTCTTCCCGCCGGTCCTGGGCCCCTCTAAACCGTAGCTCTTCGTCGACGACGACGGCTCCATCTCCTTGAACCTCTGCTCCATCTCCGGCTTGTAATCCAGCACCTCGGGCTTGTACTCGACGATCTCCGGCTTGTAGTCCATCGCCTCCACGTGGTAGGGCTGCTGCGGGTGCCTGGGGCCCATTTCCTCGCCCGACGAGTACATCTGCGGCGATGGGGTCAGATAGATACTCTGCTCGTGGTCCCGGCTGTGATCGGAGAGGAATCCGGGCGAGTTGTCGCGAAGACGTCTGTCGTACTCGGACACCTCTGCTTGAAGGTCCCTGAGGATCTTGCCGCCGGGCTCCTGGAACCTCTTCGGGTCCTCCTGGATAGGGTAGATGGGGTACGCCGGCGGCTGGTAGATCATCTGGTGGTGGTGGACCTGGTAACCGGGAAGGTCTCTGTGCTCCGGCGGGCTGCTCAGGTCCATCAGGTGCGGCGAGAAACGCTCGTAGTGGTCCGGTGAGTTGCTCGCCGAGCTCCCGGCGCTGTGCGGGATCCCCGAGCTGTCGCTGTTGTCCAACCCGTACAGGCCCTGGACGCGCTGCGACTGGAGGCTCACCGGGTGCGTGGTCTGCATCGTTCAACGACGGAACTGTCAGCGCATGGAGGGCACGGGCACTCGTTCGAGCTCTGCTCGCACTCACCGAGTTCGCACCGAGAGGAACACGTACGGACGGAGACGGTCGTTAGGGGAATCGCTGCGGGGTCTAGATCGACACTGTTTGAGGAGGGCACGTCGTCAAGGCGATTGGTAGATCGTGTAGATCGGCTAGATCGCGACACTGTGGATCGACGCTGAACAACTACGGAGGGACGCGTCTCTCGCGAAGGTCAACGCTCGTGTAGATCTCAGCCTGTGAACTGAAACCGAACCGGTCCGAGCCGTCAGAGAGGAACCCCGCCTCCTGTCCGGGCTACCCCCACTACCGGCCGAACGCTCCCCCACTACTAGCCGAGCGCTCTCCCACTACCGGCCGAGCGCTCTCGTACTACTAGCCGAGCGTTCCCCCACTACTGGCCGAGCGCTCTCGCACTACTAGCCGAGCGCTCTCCCACTACTAGCCGAGCGTTCCCCCACTACTGGCCGAGCGCTCTCGCACT
>NW_026532133.1:0-2397 GCF_026283585.1 Hylaeus volcanicus | reverse complement strand
AGAAAACAATACGCAGCTGGCATTATGAAATAATATTTAAGAACGCATAACGCCGCTGGCACTCTGAAATAATATTTAAGAAAGCAATACGCCGCTGGAATTTTGAAATAAAATTTAAGAACGCAATACGCCGCTGGCACTCCGAAATAATATTTAAGAAAGCACTACGCCGCTGGCATTTTGAAAATAAAATTCAAGAAAGCATTACGCCGCTGGCACTGTGAAATGAAATTTAAAAAATCAATACGCCGCTGGCAATTTGAAATAATATTTAAAAAATCAATACGCCGCTGGCATTGTGAAAATAAAATTTAAGAAAGCTTTACGCCGCTGGAATTTTGAAATAAAATTTAAGAAAGCATTTCGTCGCTGGCACTGTGAAACGAAATTAAAGAAAGCAATACGCCCCTGGCACTGTGAAATGAAATTTAAGAAAACAATAAGCCGCTGGCACTCTGAAATAATACTTAAGAAAGCAATACGCCGCTGGCACTGTGAAACGAAATTTAAGAAAGCTTTACGCCGCTGGAATTTTTAAATAAAATTTAAGAAAGCATTACGCCCCTGACACTGTGAAATGAAATTTAAGAAAACAATACGCAGCTGGCATTATGAAATAATATTTAAGAACGCAATACGCCGCTGGCACTTTGAAATAAAATTAGAGAAAGCATTAGGCCCCTGACACTGTGAAATGAAATTTAAGAAAGCAATACGCCGCAGGCATTGTGGCAATAAAATTTAAGAAAGCATTATGTCGCTGGCACTTTGAAATAAAATTAAAGAAAGCATTACGCCCCTGGCACTGTGAAATGAAATTGAAGAAAATAATACGCCGCTGGCACTCTGAAATAATATTTAAGAAAGCAATACGCCGCAGGCACTGTGAAACGAAATTTAAGAAAGCTTTACGCCGCTGTAGTTTTGAAATAAAATTTAAGAAAGCATTACGTCGCTGGCACTTTGAAATAAAATTAACGAAAGCATTACGCCCCTGACACTGTGAAATCAAATTTAAGAAAGCAATACGCCGCAGGCATTGTGACAATAAAATTTAAGAAAGCATTACGTCGCTGGCACATTGAAATAAAATTTAAGGAAGCAAGACGCCGCTGGCACCTTGGTATAATCTTTAGACAAGCGATACGCCGCTGGCAATTTGAAATAATATTTAAAAGAGCAATACGTAGCTGGTACTTTGAAATAAAATTTAAGAAAGCAGTACGCCGCTGGCATTGTGAAAATAAAATTTAAGAAAGCATTACGTCGCTGGCACTTTGAAATAAAATTTAAGAAAGCAATACGCCGCTGGCATTGTGAAAATAAAATTTAAGAAAGCATTACGTCGCTGGCACTTTGAAATAAAATTAAAGAAAGCATTACGCCCCTGACACTGTGAAATGAAATTTAAGAAAACAATACGCTGCTGGCATTATGAAATAATATTTAAGAACGCATAACGCCGCTGGCACTCTGAAATAATATTTAAGAAAGCAATACGCCGCTGGTATTTTGAAATAAAATTTAAGAAAGCAATACGCTGCTGGCATTGTGAAAATAAAATTTAAGAAAGCAATACACCGCTGGCACTTTGAAATAATATTTAAGAAAGCAATACGCCTCAGGCTTTGTGAAAATTAAATATACGAAAGCATTACGCCGCTGGCACTTTGAAGTAAAATTAAAGAAAGCATTACGCTCCTGGCACTGTGAAATAAAATTTAAGAAAACAATACGCCGCTGGCATTGTGACAATAAAATTTAAGAAAGCATTACGTCGCTGGCACTTTGAAATAAAATAAAAGAAAGCATTACGCCGCTGGCCCTGTGAAATGAAATTGATGAAAACAAAACGAGGCTGGAATTTTGAAATAATATTTAAGAAAACAATACGCCGCTGGCACTCTGAAATAATATTTAAGAAAGCAATACGCCGCTGGCACTGTGAAACGAAATTTAAAAAAGCTTTACGCCGCTGGAGTTTTGAAATAAAATTTAAGAAAGCATTACGTCGCTGGCACTTTGGAGTAAAATTAAAGAAAGCAATACGCCTCTGGCATTGTGAAAATAAAATTTAAGAAAGCATTACATCGCTGGCACTTTGAAATAAAATTAAAGAAAGCATTGCGCCCCTGGCACTGTGAAATGAAATGAATGAAAATAATACGTCGCAGGAATTTTGAAATAATGTTTAAGAAAGCAATACGCCACTTGTACTTTGAAATAAAATTTAAGGAAGGAAGACGCCGCTGGCACCGTGGTATAATCTTTAGACAAGCGATACGCCGCTGGCAATTTGAAATAATATTTAAAAGAGCAATACGTAGCTGGTACTTTGAAATAAAATTTAAGAAAGCAATACGCCGCTGGCATTGTGAAAATAAAATTTAAGAAAGC
>NW_026532132.1:0-4210 GCF_026283585.1 Hylaeus volcanicus | reverse complement strand
AATATCCTCAAACTAGCTTAGCATAACACAATCTGCCGTTGAAATTCGACCAGCGTCGATTTTGACTGTCGGACCGATACAAATGGCCGAAATTTCGTTATTTTCGGAATTGAGTACTACCCGAATCGGTAGAAGTATCAGTGGAACAAGAGCAAAGCGTCTGGTCACACCTGAATCATGCATTGGAATTTGTCTGTGGACGATATATCAGCTTTTACGGGTTGTTCAAGGTAGAAAGCAATACGCCGCTGATACTTGGAAATATAATGAGTCTCTTCTCGAACCGAGGACCAATTCGTCTCGCCGAACTTTTTCGCTTTCCCGGGAATATAGCACGTCGACGCTGACAATAAACATACAGAATATCCTCAAACTAGCTTAGCCTAACACCATCTAGCGTTGAAATTCACAATCGTCGATTTTGACTGTCGGGCCGATTCGATTCCCCGAAATTTCGTTATTTTCGGAATTGAGTACTACCCGAATCGGTAGAAGTATCAGTGGAACAAGAGCAAAGCGTCTGGTCACAGCTGAATCATGCATTGCAATTTGTCTGTGGACGATATATCAGATTTTACGGGTTGTTCAAGGTAGAAAACAATACGCCGCTGATACTTGGAAATATAATGAGTCTCTTCTCGAACCGAGGACCAATTCGTCTCGCCGAACTTTTTCGCTTTCCCGGGAATCTAGCACGTCGACGCTGACAATAAACATACAGAATATCCTCAAACTAGCTTAGCCTAACACAATCTAGCGTTGAAATTCCACCATCGTCGATTTTGACTGTCGGACCGATACGACTAGCCGAAATTTCGTTATTTTCGGAATCGAGTAACAACCGAATCGGTAGAAGTATCATCGGAAAAATAGCAGAGCGGGTCACAGCTGAATCAAGCATTTTAATTTGTCTGTGGACGATATATCAGCTTTTACGGGTTGTTCAAGGTAGAAAGCAATACGCCGCTGGTACTTGGAAATATAACGAGTCTCTTCGCGCACGGCGGACCAATACGTCCCGCGGAACTTTTTCGCTTTCCCGGGAATCTAGCACGTCGACGCTGACAATAAACATACAGAATATCCTCAAACTAGCTCAGCCTAACACAATCTAGCGTTGAAATTTGACCATCGTCGATTTTGACTGTCGGACCGATACGACTCGCCGAAATTTCGTTATTTTCGGAATTGAGTACTACCCGAATCGGTAGAAGTATCATTGGAACAAGAGCAGAGCGTCTCGTCGCAACTGAATCAAGCATTAGAATTTGTCTGTGGACGATATATCAGCTTTTACGGGTTGTTCAAGGTAGAAAACAATACGCCGCTGGTACTTGGAAATATAACGAGTCTCTTCTCGAACCGCGGACCAATTCGTCACGCGGAACTTTTTCGCTTTCCCGGGAATCTAGCACGTCGACGCTGACAATAAACATACAGAATATCCTCAAACTAGCTTAGCCTAACACAATCTAGCGTTGAAATTTGACCATCGTCGATTTTGACTGTCGGACCGATACGACTCGCCGAAATTTCGTTATTTTCGGAATTGAGTACTACCCGAATCGGTAGAAGTATCAGTGGAACAAGAGCAAAGCGTCTGATCACAGCTGAATCATGCATTCGAATTTGTCTGTGGACGATATATCAGCTTTTACGGATTGTTCAAGGTAGACAACAATACGCCGCTGGTACTTGGAAATATAACGAGTCTCTTCTCGAACCGCGGACCTATTCGTCTCGCGGAACTTTTTCGCTTTCCCGGGAATCTAGCACGTCGACGCTGACAATAAACATACAGAATATCCTCAAACTAGCTTTGCCTAACACAATCTAGCGTTGAAATTCGACCATCGTCGATTTTGACATTCGGACCGATACGACTCGCCGAAATTTCGTTATTTTCGGAATTGAGTACTACCCGAATCGGTAGAAGTATCAGTGGAACAAGAGCAAAGCGTCTGGTCACAGTTGAATCATGCATTGCAATTTGTCTGTGGACGATATATCAGCTTTTACGGGTTGTTCAAGGTAGAAAACAATACGCCGCTGGTACTTGGAAATATAACGAGTCTCTTCTCGAACCGCGGACCAATTCGTCTCGCCGAACTTTTTCGCTTTCTCGGGAATCTAGCACGTCGACGCTGACAATAAACATACAGAATATCCTCAAACTAGCTTAGCATAACACAATCTGCCGTTGAAATTCCACCACCGTCGATTTTGACTGTCGGGCTGATTCGATTCCCCGAAATTTCGTTATTTTCGGAATTGAGTAGTACCCGAATCGGTTGAAGTATCATTCGAACAAGAGCAGAGCGTCTTGTCGCAACTGAATCAAGCATTGGAATTTGTCTGTGGACGATATATCAGATTTTACGGGTTGTTCAAGGTAGAAAACAATACGCCGCTGGTACTTGGTGTGACGTCGCCCGTCTGTCCACCCCAATTTTTCGCATTAGCTGAACATTAATTATTCCTATATTCGTGTATCAAATATTAAGTTTTACCGAATACCTTATAAGAATTTCATATACGAATATATTATCATACCTTATTCTCGTACAACGAAGTACGAATATTTTACATTTAAATCTAAGTTCACGAGCGACGCTTATAGCTCTTCCTACCTGCCGATAAGCGGCACGCGCCAAGCGAGCGGCACGCGCCAAGCAAGCGGCACGCGCCAAGCGATCTTTGTACTCGTCCGAGTGGCGGGAAGCATGGACGCGATTTAACATCAATTAATTATTTAAACGTTTAAATAATTAAAATCAGTCATGGATTAAGGGCCGAATGTAACACCTCTTACGAACATCAAAATCGCCTAAATTTGTATTTAAAATCGTTAATAAACAATTGCGTTAAACCTAGGATTAAACAAATAGGAAATTTGTTAACTAATAAGAAAACGCCTAATTATCAGCACATACGCGACACAGCTTCGCCTCAATATTAATAATTAAGTACCTGAGATCATTAATAGTTGTTTACAACAATCACATAAACTATTAATTTAATAAATGAGAAATTTATTAAATAATACTAATGTCAAATTCAAAGGTAAAATCAAACTTACTTCTTCATTTCCATTCCTACGCTAAAGCGTCTAATTGTTGTTAACAACAACCTACATACATTATCTTCGGCAGAAGTGAAGTCTGTCAAATAATGCAAATTCCGCGTCCAGCACGCAAATCCAATTTTCTCTCAAACTTCCAAGCTCGTTAACGAATGTTAACAACAATTATTATTAATCAGTATTTCCAATAAATGTGAAATTTGTTGAATAGTGTTAATATCTAACTTCCAGCGTACAAATTCTAATCCAACTCTATACTCGATACCTGTACTAATACAGTCTAACATAATTAACAACAATACATTTATTATTATCTATGTAAATGTGAAATTTGCTATTTAATGGTGATGTATACATTAAAAGTACTGGTATCAACCTAAAATCTTGTCTCCATACTCATGTCGAGACGCTCGATTGCAATAAACAATATTAATAATTAAACGACAACAATTATCAATATTTAAAGCGAAAACATTGTGAATTAGGCTTAAGGAATGCGAACAACTACGAAGGCACCTTAATCCACGGCAGGAAACGCCAACCTAAACAATTCTCGAGCGAGATAGATAAGGGACCGCGGGACCCAAAACACGGCCAGCTTCCCAAAACATCTTGATAGCCCGCGAGACTAAACATTCCTCGCGAAGCTATCAAGAACAAAGGAACGAAATCTTACGTGCTAAATTCACACGATGAATTAGTCAGTCGTCTCCGAGCGTTCGTAGCGAACAGTCCTCTCCGAGCGTTCGTAGCGAACAGTCTTCTCCGAGCGTTCATAGCGAGCACATCGTCTCCGACAATTCGAATTACAACTTGCACGCTGTCAAGTTTAGTTCTCGTTCATCTCAGTGCGGAACATTTCGACAAATCATTTTCGAAACGAATAATGCTGGAACTCTCTGCGAATAGAGATTCCACGCATACGTTTAAAGTTTAAAATTGCGAACTTTGTATTTCCATAGTTTTCCTCTGTCGAGCAATGACAGATACAATAAACAAGTGTAAAGTGAAATCAGTGTAAATTCAATATCCTGTCCTCTAGAAATAAATCGGTCTTCCTTATATTGTTTTAAATTCTTTTTTTCGATACATGAACATACAATAAACCAGTTAGGTTTCTTGCGAAGG
>NW_026532131.1:0-2745 GCF_026283585.1 Hylaeus volcanicus | reverse complement strand
ACAGACAAATTAAAATTCTTGATTCAGCTGTGACCAGACGCTCTGCTATTTTTCCGATGATACTTCTACCGATTCGGTTGTTACTCGATTCCGAAAATAACGAAATTTCGGAGAGTCGAATTGGTCCGACTGTCAAAATCGACGATGGTCGAATTTCTACGGCAGATTTTGTGAGGCTAAGCTACTTTGAGGATATTCTGTATGTTTATTGTCAGCGTCGACGTGCTAGATTCCCGGGAAAGCGAAAAAGTTCCGCGAGACGAATTGGTCAGCGGTTCGAGAAGAGACTCGTTATATTTCCAAGTACCAGCGGCGTATTGTTTTCTACCTTGAACAACCCGTAAAAGCTGATATATCGTCCACAGACAAATTAAAATGCTTGATTCAGCTGTGACCAGACGCTCTGCTATTTTTCCGATGATACTTCTACCGATTCGGGTAGTACTCAATTCCGAAAATAACGAAATTTCGGGGAATCGAATCGGCCCGACAGTCGAATTTCAACTCTAGATTGTGTTAGGCTAAGCTAGTTTGAGGATATTCTGTATGTTTATTGTCAGCGTCGACGTGCTAGATTCCCGGGAAAGCGAGAAAGTTCCGCGAGACGTATTGGTCCGCCGTGCGCGAAGAGACTCGTTATATTTCCAAGTACCAGTGGCGTATTGCTTTCTACCTTGAACAACCCGTAAAAGCTGATATATCGTCCACAGACAAATTAAAATTCTTGATTCAGCTGTGACCAGACGCTCTGCTATTTTTCCGATGATACTTCTACCGATTCGGTTGTTACTCGATTCCGAAAATAACGAAATTTCGGCGAGTCGAATTGGTCCGACTGTCAAAATCGACGATTGTCGAATTTCAACGCTAGATTGTGTTAGGCTAAGCTAGTTTGAGGGTATTCTGTATGTTCATTGTCAACGTCGACGTCCTAGATTCCCGGGAAAGCGAAAAAGTTCCGCGAGACGAATTGGTCCGCGGTTCGAGAAGAGACTCGTTATATTTCCAAGTACCAGCGGCGTATTGTTTTCTACCTTGAACAACCCGTAAAAGCTGATATATCGTCCACAGACAAATTCCAATGCATGATTCAGCAGTGACCAGAAGATTTGCTCTTGTTCCACTGATACTTCTACCGATTCGGGTAGTACTCAATTCCGAAAATAACGAAATTTCGGGGAATCGAATCGGCCCGACAGTCAAAATCGACGATGGTGGAATTTCAACGCTGGATTGTGTTAGGCTAAGCTAGTTTGAGGATATTCTGTATGTTTATTGTCAGCGTCGACGTGCTAGATTCCCGGGAAAACGAAAAAGTTCCGCGAGACGAATTGGTCCGCGGTTCGAGAAGAGACTCGTTATATTTCCAAGTACCAGTGGCGTATTGCTTTCTACCTTGAACAACCCGTAAAAGCTGATATATCGTCCACAGACAAATTAAAATTCTTGATTCAGCTGTGACCAGACGCTCTGCTCTTGTTCCAATGATACTTCAACCCATTCGGGTAGTACTCAATTACGAAAATAACGAAATTTCGGGGAATCGAATCGGCCCGACAGTCAAAATCGACGATTGTCGAATTTCAACGGTAGATTGTGTGACGTCACCCGTCTGTCCACCCCAATTTTTCGCATTATGATATGTTAGCTGAACATTAATTATTCCTATATTCGTGTATCAAACATTAAGTTTTACCGAATACCTTATAAGAATTTCATATACGAATAGAATATCATACCTTACTCTCGTACAACGAAGTACGAATATTTTACATTTAAATCTAAGTTCACGAGCGACGCTTATAGCTTTTCCTACCTGCCGATAAGCGGCACGCGCCAAGCGAGCGGCACGCGCCAAGCAAGCGGCTCGCGCCAAGCGATCTTTGTACTCGTCCGAGTGGCGGGAAGCATGGACGTGATTTAACATCAATTAATTATTGAAACGTTTAAATAATTAAAATCAGTCATGGATTAAGGGCCGAATGTAACATCTCATACAAACATCAAAATCGCCTAAATTTGTATTTAAAATCGTTAATAAACAATTGCGTTAAACCTAGGGTTAAACAAATAGGAAAATTGTTAACTAATAAGGGAACGCCTAATTTTCAGCATATACGCGACACAGCTTCGCCTCAATATTAATAATTAAGTGCCTGAGATCATTAATAATTGTTTACAACAATCACATAAACTATTAATTTAATAAATGAGAAATTTATTAAATACAAATGTCCAATTCAAAGGTAAAATCAAACTTACTTCTTCATTTCCATTCCTACGCTAAAGCGTCTAATTGTTGTTAACAATCGTTAACAACAACCTACATACATTATCTTCGGCAGAAGTGAAGTCTGTCGTATAATGCAAATTCCGCGTCCAGCACGCACATCCAATTTTCTCTCAAACTTCCAAGCTCGTTAACGAGTGTTAACAACAATTATTATTAATCACTATTTCCAATAAATGTGAAATTTGTTGAATAGTGTTAATATCTAACGTCCAGCGTACGAATTCTAAACCAACTCTATACTCGATACCTCTGCTAATCCAGTCTAACATAATTAACAACAATACATTTATTATTATCTATGTAAATGTGAAATTTGCTATTTAATGGTGATGTATACATTAAAGGTACTGGTATCAACCTAAAATCTCGTCTCCATACTCATGTCGAGACGTTCGATTGCAATAAACAATATTAATAATTAAACGACAACAATTATCAATATTTAAAGCGAA
>NW_026532130.1:0-2617 GCF_026283585.1 Hylaeus volcanicus | reverse complement strand
TTACTTTTATAAATTTTATTTCACAGTGCCAGCGGCGTATTACTTTCTTAAATTTCACTCCAAAGTTCCAGCGCCGTATTGCTTTCTTAAATGTCACCCCAAAGTGCCAGCGGCGTATTGCTTCCTTAAATTTTATTCCAAAGTGCCAGCTGCGTATTGCTTCCTCAAAATTCACTCCAAAGGGCTAGCGCCGTATTGCTTTTATAAATTTTATTTCATAGTGCCAGCGGCGTATTGCTACCTCAAAATTCACTCCAAAGTGCCAGTGCCGTATTGCTTTTTTAAATTTTATTTCAAATTGGCAGCTGCGTATTGCTTTCTCAAATTTCACTCCAAAGTGCCAGCTGTGTATTGCTTTATTAAATTTTCTATGAAATTGCTAGAGGCGTAATGTTTCATTAAATTTCACTCCATAGTGCCAGCGGCGTAATGCTTCCTCAAATTTAACTCCAGAGTGCCAGCGTCGTATTCCTTCCTTAAATTTTATTTCAAATTGCCAGCAGCGTATTGCTTTCTCATATTTCACTCCAAAGTGCCAGCGGCGTAATGCTTCATTAAATTTCACTCCAAAGTGCCAGCGGTTTATTGTTTTCTTCAATTTCACTCCAAAGTGCCAGCGCCGTATTCCTCCCTTAAATTTTATTTCAAATTGCCAGCGGCGTATTGCTTTCTTAAATTTCACTCCATAGTTCCAGCGGCGTATTGCTTCCTCAAAATTCACTCAAAAGGGCCAGCGCCGTCTTACTTTTATAAATTTTATTTCACAGTGCCAGCGGCGTATTACTTTCATAAATTTCACTCCAAAGTTCCAGCGCCGTATTGCTTTCTTAAATGTCACCCCAAAGTGCCAGCGGCGTATTGCTTCCTTAAATTTTATTCCAAAGTGCCAGCTGCGTATTGCTTCCTCAAAATTCACTCCAAAGGGCTAGCGCCGTATTGCTTTTATAAATTTTATTTCATAGTGCCAGCGGCGTCTTGCTACCTCAAAATTCACTCCAAAGTGCCAGTGCCGTATTGCTTTTTTAAATTTCAGTCCATAGTGCCAGCGGCGTATTGCTTTCTTAAATTTCACTCCAAAGTTCCAGCGGCGTACTGCTTCCATAAATGTCACTCCAAAGTGCCAGCGGCGGATTGCTTCCTTAAATTTTATTCCAAAGTGCCAGCTGTGTATTGCTTTCTTAAATTTCACTCCAAAGTACCAGCGGCGTAATGCTTTCTTAAATTTCATTCCAAAGTGCCAGCGTCGTATTGCTTCATCAAAATTCACTCCAAAGGGCCAGCGTCGTATTGCTTGCTCAAAATTCACTCCAAAGGGCCAGCGCCGTATTGCTTTTGTAAATTTTATTTCATAGTGCCAGCGGCGGATTACTTTCTTAAATTTCACTCTAAAGTTCCAGCGGCGTATTGCTTTTATAAATGTCACTCCAAAGTGCCAGCGCCGTATTCCTTCCTTAAATTTTTTTTCAAATTGCCAGCTGCGTATTGCTTTCTCAAATTTCACTCCAAAGTGCCATCGGCGTATTGCTCCCTTAAATTTCACTCCAAAGTTCCAGCGGCGTAATGCTTCATTAAATTTCACTCCAAAGTTCCAGCGGCGTAATGATTCGTTAAATTTCCCTCCAAAGTGCCAGCTGCGTATTCCTTTCTGAAATTTCACTCCAAAGTGCCAGCGGCGTAATGCTTCATTAAATTTTGCTCGAAAGTGCCAGCGGCGAAATGCTTCATTAAATTTCACTCCAAAGTGCCAGCGGCGTATTGCTTCCTCAAAATTCACTCCAAAGTGCCAGCTCCGTATTGCTTTTTTAAATTTTATTTCAAAGTGCCAGCGGCGTATTGCTTCCTTAAATTTAACCCCAAAGTGCCAGCGCCGTATCCCTTCCTTAAATTTTATTTCAAATTGGCAGCTGCGTATTGCTTTCTCAAATTTCACTCCAAAGTGCCAGCGCCGTATTCCTCCCTTAAATTTTATTTCAAATTGCCAGCTGCGTATTGCTTCCTCAAAATTCACTCCAAAGGGCCAGCGCCGTATTGCTTTTATAAATTTTATTTCATAGTGCCAGCGGCGGATTACTTTCTTAAACTTCAGTCCAAAGTGCCAGCGGCGTATTGCTTCCTCAAAATTCACTCCAAAGTGCCAGTGCCGTATTGCTTTTTTAAATTTTATTTCAAAGTGCCAGCGGCGTATTGTTTCCTTAAATTTAACCCCAAAGTGCCAGCGCCGTATTCCTTCCTTAAATTTTATTTCAAATTCGCAGCTGCGTATTGCTTTCTCAAATTTCACTCCAAAGTGCCAGCGGCGTAATGCTTCATTAAACTTCACTCCATAGTGCCAGCGGCGTGTTGCTTTCTTAAATTTCACTCCAAAGTTCCAGCGGCGTAATGCTTCATTAATTTTCACTCCAAGGTGCCAGCGGCGTAATGCTTCATTAAATTTCACTCCAAAGTTCCAGAGGCGTAATGCTTCATTAAATTTCACTCCAAAGTTCCTGCGGCGTAATGCTTTGTTAAATTTCACTCCATAGTGCCAGCGGCGTAATGCTTCCTCAAATTTAACTCCAGAGTGCCAGCGTCGTATTCCTTCCTTAAATTTTATTTCAAATTGCCAGCAGCGTATTGC
>NW_026532129.1:0-1175 GCF_026283585.1 Hylaeus volcanicus | reverse complement strand
GTACCAATGGCGTATTGCATTCTTAAATATTATTTCAAAATGCCAGCGGCGTATTGCTTTCTTAAATTTCATTTACAGTGCCAGCGGCGTATTGTTTCCTTAAATTTTATTTCAAAATGCCCGCGGCGTATTGCTTTCTTAAATTTCATTTCACAGTGCCAGCGACGTAATGCTTTCTTAAATTTTATTTTCACAATGCCAGCAGCGTATTGCTTTCTTAAATTTTATTTCAAAGTACCAGCGACGTATTGCTCTTTTAAATATTATTTCAAATTGCCGGCGTCGTAATGCTTTCTTAAATTTTATTTCAAAATGCCAGCTGCGTAATGCTTTCTTAAATTTTATTTCAAAACTCCAGCGCCGTAAAGCTTTCTTAAATTTCGATTCACAGTGCCAGCGGCGTATTGCTTACTTAAATTTCATTTCAAAGTACCAGTGGCGTATTGCATTCTTAAATATTATTTCAAAATGCCAGCAGCGTATTGTTTTCTTAAATTTCATTTCACAGTGTCAGGGGCGTAATGCTTTCTTTAATTTTGTTTCAAAGTGCCTGCGACGTAATGCTTTCTTAAATTTTATTTTCACAATGCCAGCGGCGTATTGCTTTCTTAAATTTTATTTCAAAGTACCAGCTACGTATTGCTCTTTTAAATATTATTTCAAATTGCCGGCGTCGTAATGCTTTCTTAAATTTTATTTCAAAATGCCAGCTGCGTAATGCTTTCTTAAATTTTATTTCAAAACTCCAGCGCCGTAAAGCTTTCTTAAATTTCGATTCACAGTGCCAGCGGCGTATTGCTTACTTAAATTTTATTTCAAAGTACCAGTGGCGTATTGCATTCTTAAATATTATTTCACAGTGCCAGGGGCGTAATGCTTTCTTTAATTTCATTTCACAGTGCCAGCGACGAAATGCTTTCTTAAATTTTATTTCAAAATTCCAGCGCCGTAATGCTTTCTTAAATTTTATTTTCACAATGCCAGCGGCGCATTGCTTGCTTAAATTTTATTTTAAAGTACCAATGGCGTATTGCATTCTTAAATATTATTTCAAAATGCCAGCTACGTATTGCTCTTTTAAATATTATTTCAAATTGCCAGCGGCGTATCGCTTGTCTAAAGATTATACCAAGGTGCCAGCGGCGTCTTGCTTCCTTAAATTTTATTTCAAAGTA
>NW_026532128.1:0-1688 GCF_026283585.1 Hylaeus volcanicus | reverse complement strand
TCGGTGAGGTAGGTCTCTGTAGATAATGCAGAACACTCTGTAGGTAACACTAGGTGTCTGCAAGTAAAGTTGAGCTGTTGGTTGGTAAAACAACGTGGTCTGTAAATAATGTAGAACACTTTGTCGGTGAGGTAGGTCTCTGTAGATAATGCAGAACACTCTGTAGGTAAGACTAGGTGTCTGCAAGTAAAGTTGAGCTGTTGATTGGTATGACAGCGTGGTCTGTAAGTAATGTAGAACACTGTTGGTAAGCTGTGTCTCTCTATTTCCGTTTGGCATAAGTGTAACAAAATTTACAATCTACTCTGGCAAAATTACGAAAAGTACTGTATTGACATATTAATAATGTGTAAATGCATAAAAATCCACAGTTTACCTACAACCTACTCCAAATACACATATCACCGTTATCACTCCTTTTAGGAACGAACGCGAGTAACAAAGGTGAAGTGAAAATTTATCGTGCGTCCACTTGCGAGTCGAAATAAAGTCACTGAAAGGCTCGCAAGGATCGAGGATGTTTCGGTAGCATCCGGAGCATTTCCGTCTCAATAATCTCTCCTCGAGATGGCTGGCGGGCGTTTATCGCGGCAATTTGCGGAACAGTTTGTAAGAAACTCGGGGCGATTGTCCCGCGGGCATTAATTGGCTACATTATACACCGTGGCTCTGTGCAACGCGAGGGAAATCGAGCGTGACGATCAACGGGGACGATCTGCATCGCGCCGCGTAACCACGGAGATATGAGCAGCAGGAAAATAATTTCGCGGGATACTCGAGAATATCGTAAACTCGAAAGGCCAAGCAGCTTCGAGGGAGATCCGACCAGATACATACACCGCGGTTTTCTTGGCTCGCGATTCCATATCTCTCGTTCCGTTCCGAAATCCCCCAACGCTTGACTTATCTTGACGTTTTAAGAGAACCGAGCGCCTCCGCGAAATTTATGCCTGCTAATTGATAGCTTTAGCTGGTTAATTAGTATCATACCCGTGTTATTGTCCGCCTGACTTCCTTATTTTTCATATCGGAGCCAAGGAAGATTTCTTGACGAACAGAAACTTTAAAATTCAACATGAGTGGGCAGATTCAGTAGTCAGGTTCCTTTAAGTAAACGTGATTGGTAAACATGAGTGGATATTGATATCTTCTTGACTTGAATCTCTAATTGCTGGTCAAACTCTTATGCAAGCTAAATTACTAATAATAATTAATAATAATATACATATTACCTAATCTTACCTACAGAGTGTTCTGCATTATCTACAGAGACCTGCCTCGCCGACAAAGTGTTCTACATTACTTACAGACCACGCTGTCATACCAATCAACAGCTCAACTTTACTTGCAGATACCTAGTCCTACCTACAGAGTGTTCTGCATTATCTACAGAGACCTACCTCACCGACAAAGTGTTCTACATTACTTACAGACCACGCTGTCTTACCAATCAACAGCTCAACTTTACTTGCAGACACCTAGTGTTACCTACAGAGTGTTCTGCATTATTTACAGAGACCTACCTCACCGACAAAGTGTTCTACATTATTTACAAACCACGTTGTTTTACCAACCAACAGCTCAATTTTACTTGCAGATACCTAGTGTTACCTACAGAGTGTTCTGCATTAACTACAGAGGCCTACCTCACCGACAAAGTGTTCTACATTACTTACAGACCACGCTGT
>NW_026532126.1:0-3512 GCF_026283585.1 Hylaeus volcanicus | reverse complement strand
AAACAAAATTTGACACGAAGAAGCAAAATTAAAAAGAATGTGTGATTCATTGTAAATATGTACAAGAATAAATTCTGCACGTGTACATATTTACAATGAAAAATTTATTCGAAAGCATCTATCATTTAAACAAATTTAATTTAAACAAATTTCTTTGATAGAGACAGAGGATACCGATACTTATAGGACTGACGGTATACATGTATTAGTTCCTACAAACACCGTAACCGTACCGAGTAACACAAATAACACCTACTCATCGAATATTTACCCTTCCCACTTTTCTCCCCACATGTTGTCGCCCTATTATTTTCTGAATATTTCATTGTACTCGAATCGATACACGAGGCGCCCTGTACCGACCCAAGTCCGTATGCGATTAGCTACACCTGGCAGTCGACATGCTAAGCATAGCAATCCTCCTACTGGCCTCTAAAATTGTGAAAAATTCAACGACCCAACCCCGACTTCCGTGTTTCCATCGGAGACTCCGGGCGAGTCCACGAGATACCTGACTCTCGATCACCGATCGCACGATCTACATTCGTTTCCCGAACACATCCTCCGCGACCTTCCGCGAGTCTGCGTTGAAACGTGTTGGCATTAATCATTGTTACTCCAATTCAGTCACGTTGCTCTCCCGTCGCATCCTGTAAACCGTTTTATCCGCATTCACGCCGAAGGATAGATCGATCATGCCAGACGAACAACCGACGTCTGGCTGCATAATCGCGGATTAGCTCGGCCCGTCCCTTTCAACCTAGACCAGGGACGATCGACGAGCCGGAATATAAAGCGCCCAAGGAAATTGCTCGCTGCCATTTGCCCGTAGAAATCGATACATCCGCGACGTAACGAGCACGAACCCATCCAATCCTATCCTACACTATTCTCGAACGACGATCTAGCGAAACGCGTCGCATCCTGCGCGCGAAACACGATACACGACGTAGATCGTGGATCGCGGACGCGCTTACCCGAGCTGGCGACCAACGAAGCGCTAAGGAACGTCGCTCTAGCTACGGGGATTCCGGGAAAACGCATTAACGTTTCAGCACAGCGAATAAAGGGAATTCGCAGATTTTTTCATTCCAGCGGTCACCTGCCGGAGCCTATTAACCGTGTTTTTGTTTGCCGGCTTGCGATATTCGAATTTGAAGAACGGAGATGACTGGAATCGTACCTAGTCTGTGCGATAGTCGATGTCAGTGTAGATTAACATTAATCTTTTTATTTACTGAATTTTTCAAGAGTTTTTAAAATGTAGGCGCTCGTCGTGGTCTTATATCATCTTATAGAGTTTTCTCTATCCATCCAGGATTTAAAAACGAAATTCATGAAAATGGACTTGAAAGTCGCGATAGCTTTCAAAGCGTTTAATTGGTACAGTATCATGAGAAAATTGACGAGACTTGTAAGTTCCGTCGGTAAACAAAGAGTCAAAACTACCAAGCCGGTCGTTTTTATTCCTGGACTTCAAACTTCTTTCCGAAGTCAATCGATCAGTAACAATGATTCTATCGCATTCCAGAGAAGACGAGAAGCCTTAATATTTTTGATTAATCAAGTAATCTATGTGTACTTGAAAAATCGCTACTTTCGTTTCGAACAGCTATTATCAAATATAAATTTATTTATTATCGAAATAATATCAATATTTATTATCTATTTAATGTAGTAAAATGTAAAAAATCTAATGTAGCAAATTTAACAGTTAACATTTAATGTAGTAAATTTAAGTTTATACAAATTTTCCAACAAACGAATAATCGAATAAGTCTTACGCACATCTAATTTATAAATAACCCTTATTCCATAAATGAAACTTTCAACCGAAGAAAAACTAGCGTTGAACAAACGTTTCTGACTCCGCCGGGTTGTGCATGCCCCCATAATCAACGCGGAACGAGTGCCCCGATAACCAAGGAGCGGAAATCGCTCCAGGTGAAGTAAAGAACAGGAAACGACCGCGAGGCGAGGGAGGGAACGCGGCTCGGTTTAACAGTTTTTTTTACGTGAAACGAGCGAACGATCGATTATTTATTTTAGGAATCGGCCTGGGATCGTCCGTCTCTCTCGCGGGAGGCACGCGAAAATCGCGGTTCGTAGCGTGCGCGAAACGTCTCGGATCGTTCGATCGATCCTCTCGGTTTCTTTGTACGCAAATATAACAACGAAACGGAATACGGGGAACGAGAACAAACGTGGATGAAACGGCAACGCCGCCTCGCGAGGACGCTGCCAGAGTCCTTTCGCAAAGGATGGGATCCTGCCTGGATCGTGGTCGATCTTCGTTCTGTATTCTACGGAGCATGCGAGTCCTTCGAGAACGTGACATATGAGGACCTTCGTGGTCGAAGATTCAAGGGAAAGACGATCGTGAATCGGTCCGAATTAGACATGGTCTGGAGATTAGGGGACGGTATATTGTACGTAGCTCGTATCGAAGAAAAATCGAGTATAGTTTAGAAGCAAAATTAAGGTCACTGGGTCCTGTGTTCGAGAAAAGAATTTTGATTGTTTCTGTAACTTTGCTTGAGAAATTCGGAATGGGTCGAAACGATCATGCTCTGAGAAACCTAATGGTGAAACCTATTAGGTAATGGTGTTCAACAATTGCATCGGTTAACAATTGATACTTTTTAGCTTTACTCCATTTTGGAGTAAATCGTCTATGTATTATTGTCTACGAGGCACACAATGCTCCTATACAGAAATGAAATACGTTCGGCAACGCGTGTTCGGTGTCTAGTAGCTGATGAATCGTTACTCCGATTTCATTAATCGAGTCATATCCGAGTCACTAATTGACTTCGGTTTTTATGCATTGTACGGAGTATAATTATACCAAAGACATAGAAAAAATATGCAAAACGTAGAGTGCATTATTATTAGAGAGAATAATATTAACCCTTTGCACTCGGATGTCCCCTACGAGGGGACATCGTAAGTCTAACGAATTTTGTTCGTAACACCATAAAGGATTTATGTTTGTAGCGGTGTCACCGCATCGAGAAAGCTAGAAGAATTTATAATCAAGTCTAATAATACCAAAAAACAACACGTTTCCAAAGATAGACTATTTTATGTAATGCGATTCCTATTCGCATGTTTTGCAACGAGACGGTGCAAGAGTGCAAAAGGTTAATATCTCAAATGCATAAAATTCGCAATTTAATTCCAATCCGACATCTTTCGAACATGTTTCGTTCTCTCAACACGTTGACTGCCAAACGAATATTCTTGAAAATTTATCCCAACATTAAATATTATTTAGACTATCAGAGTCCAGGTAATCAAATATTTATCGTGGTATTTAGTTTCGTAACTACGTCAAAATTCAAGAACTTCGTTCAGATTCATCTCCTGTGACGTCTAACTTTCAGAATTAATCTTTTTAGTTCTCGAGTGAAAATCACTGTCACCCATATATATATAAGAATTTTGATTGTTCTGTAACTTTGTTTGAGAAATTCGGAATGGGTCGAAACGATCATGCTCTGAGAAACCTA
>NW_026532125.1:0-2667 GCF_026283585.1 Hylaeus volcanicus | reverse complement strand
ATGTGCCAGGGGCGTATTGCAGTCATAAATTTTATTTCAAAGTTCCAGCGGCGTATTGCTTTCTTAAATGTCAGTCCGATGTGCCAGCGGCGTATTGCTTTCTTAAATTACACTCCGATGTGCCACCGGAGTATTGCTATCTTAAATTTTATTTCAAAGTGCCATCGGCGAATTGCTTTCTTAAATTTCACTCCAAAGTGCCAGCGGCGTATAGCTTTCTTAAATTACACTCCGATGTGCCACCGGAGTATTGCTATCATAAATTTTATTTCAAAGTGTCAGCGGCGTATTGCTTTCTTAAATGTCACTCCGATGTGCCAGGGGCGTATTGCTTCCTTAAATTTTATTTCAACGTGCCATCGGCGTAATGCTTTCTTAAATTTCACTCCAAAGTGCCATCGGTGTATTGCTTTTTTAAACTTCACTCCAAAGTGCCAGCAGAGTATTGCTTTCTTAAATTTCACTCCGATGTGCCAGCGGCGTATTGCTTCCTTAAATTTTATTTCAAAGTGCCATCGGCGTATTGCTTTCTTAAACTTCACTCCAAAGTGCCGGCGGCGTATTGCTGTCTTCAATTTCACTCCAAAGTGCCAGCGGCGTATTGCTTCCTTAAATTTTATTTCAAAGTGCCATCGGCGTCTAGCTTTCGTAAACTTCACTCCAAAGAGCCAGCGGAGTATTGCTTCCTTAAATTTTATTTCAAAGTGCCATCGGCGTATTGCTTTCTTAAATTTCACTGCAAAGTGCCAGCTTCGTATTGCTTCCTTCAATTTCAATCCTAATTGCCAGCTGCGTATTGCTTTCTTAAATTTCACTCCATAGTGCCAGCGGCGTAGTGCTAATATAAATTTTATTTCAACGTGCTATCGGCGTATAGATTTCTTAAATTTCACTCCAAAGAGCCAGCGGAGTATTGCTTCCTTAATTTTATTTCAAAGTGCCAGCGGCGTATTGCTTTCTTAAATTACACTACGATGTCCAAGCGGCGTATTGCTTTCTTAAACTTCACTCCAAAGTGCCAGCGGAGTATTGTTTTCTTAAATTTCACTCCAAAGTGCCAACGGTGTATAGCTTTCTTAAATTTCACTCCAAAGTCCCAGCGGCGTATTGCTTCCTTAAATTTTATTTCAACGTGCCATCGGCATCTTGCTTTCTTAAACTTCACTCCAAAGTGCCAGCAGAGTATTGCTTTCTTAAATTTCACTCCAAAGTGCCAACGGTGTATAGCTTTCTTAAATTTCACTCCAAAGTGCCAGCGGCGTATTGCTTTCTTAAATTTCACTCCAAAGTGCCAGCGGAGTATTGCCTCCTTAAATTTTATTTCAAAGTGCCATCGGCGAATTGCTTTCTTAAATTTCACTCCAAAGTGCCATCGGCGTATAGCTTTCTTAAATTACACTCCGATGTGCCACCGGAGTATTGCTATCTTAAATTTTATTTCAAAGTGCCATCGGCGAATTGCTTTCTTAAATTTCACTCCAAAGTGCCAGCGGCGTATTGCTTTCTTAAATTTCACTCCAAAGTGCCAGCGGAGTATTGCCTCCTTAAATTTTATTTCAAAGTACCGGCGGCGTATTGCTTTCTTAAATGTCACTCCGATGTGCCAGGGGCGTATTGCTTCCTTAAATTTTATTTCAAAGTGCCAGCGGCGTATTGCTTTCTTAAATGTCACTCCGATGTGCCTGCGGCGTTTTGCTATCTTAAATTTTATTTCAAAGTGCAATACACCGCTGGCACCTTGAAATAAATGTTAGTTCACAGTCCAAACGGCGTAATGCAAACTTAAATTTTATTTCAAGGTGCCAGCGGTGTACTGCTTTCTTAAATTTCACTCCAAAGTTCCAGCGGCGTATTGCTTTCCCAAATTTCACTCCTAATTGCCAGCTGCGTATTGCTTTCTTAAATTTCACTCCATAGTGCCAGCGGTGTATTACTTTTTTAAATCTCACTCCAAAGTTCCAGCTGCGTAATGCTTCCTTAAATTTCACTCCAAAGTTCCAGCTGCATAATGATTTCTTAAATTTCACTCCAAAGTGCCAACGGTGTATTGCTTTTTTAAATTTCACTCCAAATTGCCAGCGGTGTATTGCTATCTTAAATTTTATTTCAAAGTGCCAGCGGCGTATTGCTTTCTTAAATGTCACTCCGATGTGCCAGGGGCGTAGTGCAGTCATAAATTTTATTTCAAAGTGCCAGCGGCGTATTGCTTTCTTAAATTACACTACGATGAGCCAGCGGCGTATTGCTATCCTAAATTTCACTCCATAGTGCCAGCGGTGTATTGCTTTTTTAAATCTCACTCCAAAGTTCCAGCTGCGTAATGATTTCTTAAATTTCACTCCAAAGTGCCAACGGTGTATTGCTTTTTTAAATATCACTCCAAAGTGCCAGCGAAGTATTGCTACCTTAAATTTTATTTCAAAGTGCCAGCGGCGTATTGCTTTCTTAAATTACACTACGCTGTGCCAGCGGAGTATTGTTTCTTTAAATCTCACTCCAAAGTTCCAGCTGCGTAATGCTTCCTTAAATTTCTTTTCAAAGTGCCATCGGCGTATAGCTTTCTTAAATTTCACTCCAAAGTGCCAACGGTGTATTGCTTTTTTAAATATCACTCCAAAGATCCAGCTGCGTAATGCTTCCTTAAATTTCACTCCAAAGTGCCAACGG
>NW_026532124.1:0-1339 GCF_026283585.1 Hylaeus volcanicus | reverse complement strand
CTCCAAAGTGCCAACGGTGTATTGCTTTTTTAAATTTCACTCCAAAGTGCCAGCGGAGTATTGCTTTCTTAAATTTCACTCCGATGTGCCAGCGGCGTATTGCTATCTTCAATTTCACTCCGAAGTTCCAGCTGCGTAATGCTTCCATAAATTTCACTCCAAAGTTCCAGCTGCGTAATGCTTCCTTAAATTTCACTCCTAAGAGCCAGCGGAGTATTGCTTCCTTAAATTTTATTTCAACGTGCCATCGGCGTATAGCTTTCTTAAATTTCACTCCTAAGAGCCAGCGGAGTATTGCTTCCTTAAATTTTATTTCAAAGTGCCAGCGGCGTATTGCTTTCTTAAATTACACTACGATGTGCCAGCGACGTATTGCTATCCTAAATTTCTTTTCAAAGTGCCATCGGCGTATTGCTTTCTTAAATTTCACTCCAAAGTGCCAACGGTGTATTGCTTTTTTAAATTTCACTCCAAAGTGCCAGCGGAGTATTGCTTTCTTAAATTTCACTCCGATGTGCTAGCGGCGTATAGCTTTCTTAAATTTCACTCCATAGTGCCAGCGGCGTAGTGCTAATATAAATTTTAGTTCATAGTCCAAGCGGCGTAATGCTATCTTAAATTTTATTTCAAGGTGCCAGCAGTGTATTGCTTTCTTAAATGTCACTCCGATGTGCCAGGGGCGTATTGCTGTCATAAATTTTATTTCAAAGTGCCATAGGCGTATCGCTTTCTTAAATTTCACTCCAAAGCGCCAGCGGAGTATTGCTTCCTTAAATTTTATTTCAAAGTGCCAGCGGCGTATTGCTTTCTTAAATGTCACTCCGATGTGCCAGGGGCGTATTGCTTCCTTAAATTTTACTTCAAAGTGCCAGCTTCGTATTGCTTCCTTCAATTTCAATCCTAATTGCCAGCTGCATATTGCTATCTTAAATTTCACTCCATAGTGCCAGCGGCGTAGTGCTAATATAAATTTTAGTTCATAGGCCCAGCGGCGTAATGCTATCTTAAATTTTATTTCAACGTGCCATCGGCGTATAGCTTTCTTAAATTTCAGTCCAAAGAGCCAGCGGAGTATTGCTTCCTTAAATTTTATTTCAAAGTGCCAGCGGCGTATTGCTTTCTTAAATGTCAGTCCGATGTGCCAGCGGCGTATTGCTTTCTTAAATGTCAGTCCGATGTGCCAGCGGCGTACTGCTGTCATAAGTTTTATTTCAAAGTGACAGCCGCGTATTGCTTTCTTAAATTCCACTCCAAAGTGCCAGCGGCGTATTGCTTTCTTAAATGTCACTCCCATGTGCCAGGGGCGTATTGCAGTCATAAATTTTATTTCAAAGTTCCA
>NW_026532123.1:0-1517 GCF_026283585.1 Hylaeus volcanicus | reverse complement strand
GCCAGGGACGTAATGCTTTCTTAAATTTTATTTCAAAATGGCAGCGGCTTACTGCTTTCCTTAATTTTATTTCAAAGTGCCAGCGGCGTACTGCGTTCTTAAATATTTTTTCAAAATGCCAGCTGCGTATTTTTTTCTTTAATTTTATTTCAAATTTCCAGCGGCTTATCGCTTGTCTAAAGTTTATACCAAGGTGCCAGCGGCGTATTGCTTTCTCAAATTTCATTTCAAAATGCCAGCGGCGTAATGCTTTCTTTAATTTTATTTCAAAGTGCCAGCTGCGTAATGATTTCTTAAATTTTATTTTCACATTGCCAGGGGCGTATTGCTTTCTTAAATTTTATTTAAAGTACGAGCGGCGTACTGCGTTCTTAAATATTATTTCATAATGCCAGCAGCGTATTGCTTACTTAAATTTTATTTCAAGATGCCAGCGTCGTCTTGCTATCATAAATTTTATTTCAAAGTGCCAGCGGCATGTTGTTTTCTTAAATTTCAATTCACAGTGCCAGCGCCGTATTGCTATCATAAATAATAATTCAAAGTGCCTCCGACGTAATGCTTTCTTTAATTTGCTTTCAAAATGCCAGCGGCGTAATGATTTCTTAATTTTCAATTCGCAGTGCCAGGGGCATAATGCTTTCTTTAACTTTGTTTCAAAGTGCCAGCGGCGTAATGCTTGCTTAAATTTTATTTTCACAATGCCAGGGACGTAGTGCATTCGTTAATTTGCTTTAAAAATGCCAGAGGCGTAATGCTTTCTTAAATTTCAGTTCGCAGTGCCAGGGGCATAATGCTTTATTTAATTTTATTTCAAGGTGCCAGCGTCGTATTGCTATCATAAATTTTATTTCAAAATGCCAGCGGCGTATTGCTTTCTTAAATTTTATTTCAAAGTACCAGCGGCGTATTGCGTTCTTAAATATTATTTCATAATACCAGCTGCGTATTGTTCTCTTAAATTTCATTTCACAACGCCAGCGGCGTAATGCTTTCTTGAATTTTATTTTTAAAATGCCAGCGGCGTAATGCTTTCTTTAATTTTATTTCAAAGTGCCAGCGGCGTACTGCGTTCTTAAATATTAATTCATAATGCCAGCTGCGTATTGTTTTCTTAAATTTCATTTCACGGTGCCAGGGGCGTAATGCTTTCTTTAATTTTATTTAAAAGTGCCAGCGTCGTATTGCTATCATAAATTTTATTTCAAAGTACCAGCGGCGTAATGTTTTCCTAAATTTCATTTCACAGTGCCAGCGGCGTAATGCTTTCCTTAATTTTACTTCAAAGAACCAGCAGCGTATTGCGTTCTTAAATATTATTTCAAAATGCCAGCGGCTTATGCTTTCCTTAATTTCATTTCACATTGCCAGCGGCGTACTGCGTTCTTAAATATTTTTTCAAAATGCCAGCTGCGTATTTTTTTCTTAAATTTTATTTGAAATTTCCAGCGGCTTATCGCTTGGCTAAAGTTTATATGAAGGTGCCAGCGGCGTATTGCTTCCTTATATTTTATTTC
>NW_026532122.1:0-2624 GCF_026283585.1 Hylaeus volcanicus | reverse complement strand
AACGCAAAAAGGTACCGATGATTTGCCAGAGAATGTTATTCAAAACGAACCAGTAGATCAAGTAGATTTTAACTCTTCATAAAAATCGGAATTATCAGTAGTTACACAACTTCTTACAAACGACAGAACCATAGAGGAGACAGTATTGGGAACCACTTCAGAAAAAAATGAAAGTTATTCGAGTGATGTCGCCCTATGGGGCGAAATCAACGAGAAATTACGATTATACTGGTTGCAAAAAAATCCAGATTCATGCAACAATAAGGACAAAAATTTCTCAAAATCTGCACGAGTTTATCAAGAAGGAATTAAACCAAAAGTGAGAACTCTGAACAGATCATTATTCCAATTAAGACTTCAAAATAATGAAATAATAGACCGTGAGTGGTTATCATATTCACCGTCAACTGGACATATTTATTGCTTTGTATGTCGATTTTTCTCATCTGAAAAAGATCAATTTACATTTTACGGATTCAATGATTGGAAACACCCAGAGTGAATTACGGAGCACGAGCAAAGTAAAGCCCATAAACAATCTTTGACGATTTATTCTAAACGGGGAAAAGAAATAGGTAGTACAGAGAATGCATTAACAATTCAACAAAAAATGAGAAAAATTATTGGATTCAAGTATTACGTCGGATAACTGATACTATAAAGTTTCTTGCTACACGTAGTCTTGCTTTTCGAGGTGACAATGAACGATTCGGATCTAGTCATAATGGCAATTACTTAGGTATTTTAGAATTACTAAGCGAATATGACCCTTTGCTTAAAGAGCACATTAACATCTACGGAAATAAAGGACATGGAGTAACGTCATACTTATCAGCAATTATTTGTAAGGAATTTATAGTCCTTATGGGGGAAAAAGTTCTTGCTTGCATTATAACTGAGTTAAAGAAGTCAAAAGATTATTCTTTTTCTGTGGATTCTACGCCAGACATTACTCATCTGGATCAATTAACGTTCACCGTACGTTACGTTACAGATCAAGGGCCTATTGAACGTTTTTTAATGTTCGTTCCCATAGAAGGACATAATGCTGAACACTTAACCGAAGTTGTAGTCAAATTTTTCAAACATAATGATATTGATATAAATGACTGTAGAGGTCAATCCTATGATAATGCATCGAATATGTCTGGGCGATATTCAGGACTGTAAACCAGGCTAAGAGAAATTAATAAGTACGCGGATTATATTTCTTGTGCAGGGCACTCGTTAAATTTAATTGGTGTTAAAGCAGCTGAATGTGTTACGGCAGTTGTTAAATATTTTTATTTCGTACAACTTTTATACATATTTTTATCGGCATCAACTTATAGATGGCAGAAAATATTGTCATATTTAGGGACCAAAAAAAAAGTTGCTAAATCGCTATCCGTTACTCGATGGTCAGCTCGAATCGATGCGATCGCAGGTCTTTATATAAGCTATCCCGATATTACTAGAGTTCTAGATGATCTATCCGAGGACGATACGCAGTCTAACGAGACAAGAATTGAAGCTAAGTCTATTTTAAAGCAAATGAAAAAATTTGAAAATGTCTTTATGACTGTAGTTTGGTACGAAATTCTGACACGTATTAATGATACGTCTAAAAATTTACAGAGAGAAAATATGGATTTGTATATTGCATGCAGTCTTTTGAATTCCTTAGAACTGTACTTATCGGATATTAGGGAAAAATTTAATGCGTTTTTAGAAAAAGCAAAAAGCTTTACTGATATTTACGAAACTGAATCTACATCTGATCCAATAAATAGAAGGAGAAGCGTAAAACTTACTCGCTTTGAAGGACAGAGTGAAGACACGCAATTAACTGGAGATGACAGGCTCAAAATAGAGGTTTTTTATCGAGTAATCGATTCGCTTTGTTCCAATTTAAGAACTATAAAAGCTGGTTACGAAACGATGAATGATGATTTTAAGTTTTTCATTGCTCTACCAGATATGAAGTATGAAGAAATAAAAGAATGCTGTGAAAAACTTGCCAAAACATATGATCAAGACATCGCTGCAGCAACTTAACATCGGAATGTTTACATTATAAACATTACCTCAGTGAAACACGTAAAGATGAAGTGTTATTTATTCCAAACCTATACTTGCAATTGAAAAAAGAATTTCTTTCTTCCACATTCCCAAATATTGAAATCAGTCTACGAATATTTCTAACACTCATGATAACGAATTGCGCTGGAGAACGTTCATTTTCCCGATTAAAATTAATAAAGTCAGACCATAGAAGTACAATGATTCAGTCACGATTAAACTACCTAAGTTTAATGAGCATAGAATCTGACCTACTAAAAACCATCGATTTTGATGAATTAATAGCTGATTTTGCTGCGAAGAAATCTAGAAGGAAAGTTTTTTAAATAAACCATGCGTGCGTATAATTAGTTTGTAATTTTACTACGAAAATAAAATTTTAAACAAAATTATTAATATCTTGTTTCTATTTTACAAAGTGTGTGATCAGATATTTTTTTTTATCATAAAATTCTTTGATGTATACATAAAATTTCAAAATCGTGGGACCCCTATCTAATTCGGGGGCCTGGGCCAGGGCCCTGCGGGCCCTGCCTTAAAGACGGCACACATCATACTGGATG
>NW_026532121.1:0-5428 GCF_026283585.1 Hylaeus volcanicus | reverse complement strand
CGCTCCGCCGCGGCGGCCCGTGTACTGGTGGTCGGACGAGATCGCTGGCATGCGAGCTAGCAGTGTGGCGGCCCGACGCCGGTTTACGCGTTTCCGCCGCAGACGATGTCGCGACCCGGCGAGGGAGGAGGAGCTGTACCGTGACTACCGCCAGGCAACGGTCGCCCTCCAGTCGGCCATCAAGGAGGCCAAGGCCTGAGCCTGGAACGAGCTCCCTCCGATTACCTGGTCCGCCAACGTAGGGGTTTCCGAACAGGAGCTCGCCGATGCCGTCGCTACGCTCGGGACCCGCAACACGGCCCCGGGCCCTGACGGCATTCCCGGCCGGCCTGGGTAATGGCCTTGCGCGTCCTCGGGCCCCGCTTCCGGCGGCTGCTGGACGGCTGCCTGAAGTCGGGGCGCGTGCCGCGACAGTGGAAGAGGGCCAGGCTCGTCCTCGTCCCCAAGAAGGGAAAGCCCGCGGACTCTCCCTCCGCCTACCGGCCCGTTTGCCTGCTGGACGAGGCGGGGAAGCTTTTAGAGCGTGTGTTCGCTTCCCGCCTCGCCGCCCATCTGTCTCGCGTCGGCGAGCTCGGCCTGGCCGAGTGCCAGTATGGATTTCGCGGTGGCCGCTCGACGTTTGACGCGATGGAGCACGTCAAGGCCCTCGCGCACTCGGCCGTGTCCCGAGGCGGGGTGGCGCTGGGGGTGTCTCTAGACATCTCCAACGCGTTCAACACCCTGCCCTGGGGCAAGATACGGGAGTACTTCTCACCTGATGGCCGTGTTCGCCGACTACCTGCGGGATAGATGGGTGGAGTATCCGGGACGGTACGGCATGCACCGGAGGGAGGTGACACGCGGTGTACCCCAGGGGTCCTGTTCGGGCCCCGTTCTTTGGTTGGTGGGGTACAGCCGCGTGCTACGCGGGCCCCTACCTCCCGGCGTGGCGGTCGTTTGCTTTGCAGACGACACGTTCGTTATCGCCGGGGGCAGGGAATGGACGAGGACGAGCCGGGTCGCCGAGATGGGAGTGGCTTCGGTCGTCGCCCGGATCCGCGCATTGGGGTTGGAAGTGTCGCCGCAGAAGACGGAGGCGGTCTGATTTCACGGGCTGCCTCTGTCGCGGCGACCTCCCCCGGCGCGGATCCGCATAGGTGGAGCCTGCATCGATGTCCAGGACCGAATCAAATATCTTGGTCTGGACATCGATGGCCGCTGGCGCTTCAAAGGTCACTTCGACCGCTTGTCCCCCCGGGTTGAGAGGGTGGCGACCATGCTTGGTCGCCTCATGCCCAATCTCGGGGGGCCGCAAGAGAGTGTGCGCTGCCTCTATGTTGGAGTCGTGCGGGCCATGGCCCTATACGGATGTCCCGTATCGGCCGACACCCTGGCCAAGTGCCGGCAAAGCTGACACATGCTCCGCCGCATACAGCGGCGCGTGGCCATCAGGGTGGTGAGGGGCTACCGCACCATTTCCACGGAGGCGGCGCTAATCTTGGCGGGATACCTCCCCTTTGACCTCCAGGCGGCCGCCGATGCCGAAGTTTTCAGGCGTCGGCGGGAGCACCGCCGGAGCGGGGAGGACCCGCCGACTGAAGCGGTCGAACGATGGAAGCGCCAGTCACGGCGGTGCGCACGAGGTGCGTGGTGGTGGGAGCTGCTAAACAGCCCCGCTGCCCGCAAGCGCAATGTCGGCGCGGTTCTGGCCAACCTTGATGGTTGGCTGGACCGCGGGCATGACAGGCTCACCTACCGGCTCACGCAGCTGCTCACCGGGCACGGATGTTTCGGTGAGTACCTGCATAAGGTGGGTGCGGAGGCGACGCCCGAGTATCATCAGCGTGGAGCCGTGCTGGAAACGGCCCAACACACGTTGGAGGAGTGTCCGTCCTTTGCTGGCCAAAGGCGGGCACTCCAAATACAGATTGATGGGGACCTCTCGCTGCCGGCCGTAGTTGCTGGCATGATCGACAGCGAGAAGTCGTGGAATGCGGTAGCCTCCTGCTGCGATGCAGTCATATCGCAGAAGGAGGCAGACGAGCGGTATCGGGAACGCTCCGATCCCGTTCGTCAAGAGAGAAGACGGGTTAGGCGGGCCTGGAGGCGGCGTCCGGCCGTATTACCGGCCGATCCCCACACAGCTGGAGGGATCGGTACCGGGGTGCCCGGAGCCCCCTAATGGCCTCCCTGCCCGCCGGCCGCCCTGATCGAGGGCGGCCAGAATGGTGGACGGCCCCTTGCGCGCACGTTTGTCATGGGTCACAGTCACGGTGACCCGGCGTGTCGCGCGAGGGGCCGCGGGGACCGAGACGGCTGGCGGTAGGTCGAAATTGAGGAGATGGGCTCCCCAACGATTAGGGGAGCCTGGGCACGGTGGCCGTGGTGGAGTTCTTCTTAGAGTGCTCACGGCCGCCGTAATGCCCGTCGTTGGCCATCGGGGAGGGGGGGGGGGGTTTAGTGGGTATACCGCGGGCGATCGAGCCCGCTGGGAGTCCCACACTACCCGGCAAAAGAACCCTACATCGTCGGGTGTGCTTAATGCATTTCCCCCTCGTTAAAAAAAAAAAAAAAAAAGTACTGAGTGTAAGTTGGATTAAAATTCGTGCGCTGGGCGTAAATATTAATACTATTCAATAAATTTCACATTTATTGGAAATAGTGATTGATAATAATTGTTGTTAACATTCGTTAACGAGCTTGGATGCTCGTGGAAGTTAGAGAGAAGGTTGGATTTGCGTGTTGGACGCGGAATTTGCATTACTTGACAGGCTTCACTTCTGTCGAAAATAATGTATGTAGGTTGTTGTTAAAAATTATTAACAACAATTAGACGCCTTAGCGTAGGAATGGAAATCAAGAATTAAGTTTGATTTTACCTTTTGGATTTATTCAATAAATTTCTCATTTATTAAAATAATAGTTCATGTGATTGTTGTAAACAATTATTAATGAACTCAGGCGCTTAATTATTAATATTGAGGCGAAGCTGTGTCGCGTATATGCTGATAATTAGGCGTTTTCTTATTAGTTAAAAAATTTCCTATTTGTTTAACCCTAGGTTTAACGCAATTGTTTATTAACGATTTTAAATACAAATTTAGGCGATTTTGATGTTTGTATGAGGTGTTACATTCGGCCCTTAATCCATGACCGATTTTAATTATTTAAACGTTTAAACAATAATTAATTGATGTTAAATTATTTATGCGATTTCCGAGTTGACAATTAATAGTGAGAATGCAATATTTTACTCTATGGATTTTAGCGATATGAGCGTTTCAACAATAATGAAATAATTATTGTTAATTATTTCAATATTGAATTGTAATGTTTGAGTAGTTGGAGCATAGCGTTTCCTCCTAGTAATTCTTATTTCTTTTAATTCGTTTATGTTAGTACCTTTGGATTTCGTTCGTTGTCTGTGCACAAGAGTCGTATTTAATTCTATGTATATTAAATATAAAATCTAACTATACTAAATGGTTTTCGCAGTTGGTTGGTAAGAACTTATGGTATTTTGATCCACGAATTACCACACTGTTTGAGTTTAATTATGAGTACTTAGCAAAATTCTGGGGTGGAAATACGCATGACGTCACAATCATAATTCCTTACCTTGTCTATTGGGTGATTAGAGGTATGAATGTATCCTTTCCACACCCTATAGGCTTACCTTTCCTATCGTAGGTGGCCGGGGTATGAATGTATCCTGGCTACATCTTCCTTTAGACTCCGTACCTTGTCTGGTGGGTGATTAGGGGTATGAATGTATCCTTTACACCCTATAGACTTACCTTTCCTGTAGTAGGTGGCCGGGGTATGAATGTATCCTGGCTACTTCTTATTCCAGCCTAACTCCTTACCTTTTAACCTTTCCCAGAAGCGTTGACAAGGGGTATGAATATATCCTTGACTCAACGCTTCTCCTAACTTGTAGCGCCCTCTAATTATTCATATCTTATCTCGGAGGGTACGATTTCTTCCGTGTCCAACTCTCGTTGAGGTACCTAAAATACCTACCCTTCCACACACGCTCTACCTGAAAATCATCCATCTTTTGGATACCTACGCTGCCATCTTGCCACGAGGACGTTCCGGATTTACGCTCGGTCTGGAACCTGAAAAGAGAAGAGGAATAATTAACCTATTTTCTCATCTAATACTTACCTGGGAGGCTTCTGTTGATCCATCGTTGTAGTTTCCGCTCGGCTACACCATCTGCCCTCCTCCAGGGATATTGGTCCAAGGTACCTGAAACAAAAAGGAAAGAAATAAATACCTACGTTAATCGAAGCTAGGAAACGACGCTCCTTGGCTTCGAAATAACGACGAAAGGCTCTCGAGCCTGACACGCGACAGGATCGACGACGCCGGGACGTTATAGCTCATTTGTCACGTCTTGTTTCAGATTTCAAAACGTGAATAAAGAACTGACAGGACGACAGATGGTCTCCGTCTATTGTCAGGTTAGTACAAAAGGTAGTTAAAATACCTATTTATTAGCGATTATTCCAATATGATTTATTTTATTTGAGGTGGGTTCGTCGACTGTTCAGGGCCTTGGCGGACGAATACACGTCCCTACAAGCGTAGCAGTCGATATTGGGAGTTTAAGGGCAATAATAAGAATTTATTTGTAATTAATTATTATAAAAATAAAGATTTGCACACCACTCGTATATGGGCGCTGGTATTGAATTATTTAGAATGTCCCCGTAATTATTAACGTATGTCTTTAAGAGATATCCCGGAATTTCAAAATGATCGTTTACCTTAGGAGCCGTGGTTGTGTCAATGGTTTCCAGGTAAGAATCCTCGTCGCCGTCCTCAGTCAGGTCTATGACTGGGATCTCGTCGAAGTTTGATGGATCGTCGAGAATAAATGTAGAAGCCTCTGAATCGATAGACGATGACGGTCGGTTAACCACGATTCCGGGATTAGACGGGTGAACGAGAGGTTCCTGATATAGGGCGAGCGCGACTTGTAATGCTTTGACGCGAGAAGCTAAATCGTCGTATAATTTATGTAGATACTTCGCGAGCTCCTTCTTTTGATGTTTCTTGATTCCTCCGCGACGACTCCTCCTGTTCGGACGACGCGTGCGAGACCATGGAAGATTCTGCTTATTGTTCTATTTGGAATGATTCGAAATATATTATAGAGAAAGAATAGTTAAAATCAGACGGGATTGGCATTAAACACAACAAGGCCGAGTGCTAAGTAGCAACCCAGGCTATGAAGCGAAAAATGGAAAGCCCGTGACTGACGTTTGAAAATAAATATCACAAGATCTATACCTCTGCTTCCATACCGAGTGCTGTCAAGGGGGGTGTCCCGTTTGGACTATCCCGATTGGACGCGTTCCTCTTCGACTCCATGCCGATTGTACTCGTGCCGGTTGGACGCTGTTCCCGATTGGACGCGTTCCTTTTCGACTCCGTGCCA
>NW_026532120.1:0-2578 GCF_026283585.1 Hylaeus volcanicus | reverse complement strand
GCGTAATAACATTACGGAATATTATAAGCTGATCAAACCGGTTATTATTACTTATAGCAATCATGGTACAGTTTGAATTGCGAGTTTTAAGGTTAACTTTTATTCCACCTAGCGGATAGAATGTGTAACTTGAATGTAAAAACGAGTGCATTGTATGTGGCGTGAAATACTGGTACGAAATAGTTCAACAATTTATGTATTTCGCTAATTAAGTAGTATAGATTCAATTCTAGCATTAAATATATTTATTTGTTAATAATAATTTGTTATTAACTATAAAATGTTATTAACGCATGCAATGAACTTAATTCAAGACATTTTTTTACAACAGATTCAATTTTAACATTAAATACATTTATTTGTTAATAACAATTTGTTATTAACTATAAAATGTTATTAACACATGCAATGAACTTAATTCAAGACATTTTCTTTATAACAGATTCATATGGATAGCTTTCTTTGATCCTGGGTATTCCCCCGTAACTGTCTACATGAAAATACATATAGTATTATATTATTAATATCTTTTCAATAGGCAAAAATAGGCAAACGGGGTTTGTTTCTTCATTTCAAAGATACTTTAAGAAAAAAATTTATCCTAGTCTCGTTCAGACATAATCAGGCAAACATATTAAATTACGCATCGGAAATATACTTTTTCAGTTAATAAACTTGAAAATGATTATTATACATATTTGAAAAAAATATTTTAAATGTTTTGATCGATACAGTGTATACAGAGTTATCTAAGCAAATTTTTTGATAATTTTTCATGCTGCTCTAGATGTGTACGAAGAGTTTGAACAGACACAAAAATATTACGAAATTGACCGGATGAGCGTTAATGACAATACTTGAATATGAGTATCAACTTATATTAAATAACTTTTAACACATTTTATTTGTTCTTCATAAACTTTAGGGTATTATTAAAGACATAAAATAATTAATTTCGTTCATTTCAACCAAAATTAAAAATCGATTTTTGTCCTGTTTTCGCCCACTGTGGGTCGCGACGATGTAACTCGGAACTGTAGTGCGCCATCTTCATATCGTCGCAACACTACTCCCCTCTCTTCAGAACGGTTGTTCCGACCGCGGCAAATTCAACTTGGACTGTCACAAGTCCGAACAGCTCTGTCTGCAAAAGAGGTCAACTAACAGTCACAGTTAGCGTCTCGACATTTGTCCTTCGTCTCAAGGAAAAACCACTCAAAAACCTTGAGCGAGACACTATTATTTATCTTTCAATCAGAATTTGAAAGCATCTTCAAGAAAAAGGATAACATTTTGACGGCTCCTCGCCCTTCCTCTTGACTCTTGACTCTTGAGACTTGCACGCTTCTTTCTTGAAAACTTCTCGGGTGTTCCCGTGTTTCAACACCCTAATCTTCTGCGATGAGGCGTCCTCTTCTTGGGTGAAGATGTCAATTTCCATTCTCCTCAGGAAGTTTCTCGTGAATCGTACCGAGCAAGACGATTCACATGAACAACCTTCGGTTTAGACTTGGAAGAACGAATAGTCCGATAAACCAACTCATTTAGTCGATTTTTCACTTCGTAAGGTCCTTCCTAATCGGACTGAAGCTTTGAACATTTTCCTTTCACTCTTCGGGGATTGTATAACCAAACCTTCTCTCCCGGAATAAAGGAAATAGGGTTAGAATGTAAATCGTACCATGACTTCATCTTTTCTGAACACAATTTCATACGTTGGCGAACGAAATGATGTATTTTAATAATCTTCTCACGTGTCTCCTTAATGTAGAGATTTTCCTCCTTCTGTTCAAATGAAGCTCCTGTCAAAAGATCAAGTGGAAGACGCAATTCTCTACCGAAAAGAAGCATAGAAGGACTATTCTGGGTAACTTCATGTTTGGATGTACGATACGCCAGTAGAAACGTTGGAATCCACTTGTCCCAATCTCTTTGATGATCTGAAACAAACTGAGACAAGTATTGAAATAAGGTCCGAATCATTCGTTCCGCGAGTCCATCCGACTGAGGGTGTAAAGGAGTTGTCCTTGTTTTGATTCCCAGCATCTTCATCAATTCCTTGAAGATGGTGGATTCGAAACTGCGACCCTGATCAGAGTGCAACTCTAAGGGAACTCCATGTCGACTGATCACCTCTCTCAGAAGAATTCCTGCAATTCTCGTCGTTTGTTGATTCGCTATAGGAAATACTTCCGGCCATTTCGAAAAATAATCAACAACAACCAGCGCAAATCTGTTTCCAGACGAAGACCTCGGCAAGGGGCCCACAACGTCGAGCGCTATCCCTTCAAAAGGTGCTCCAACGTTATATACCTCCAGGGACCCTCTTCCTTTTTCCGTGGGACCCTTCTTCGCCAAACAGCGCTAATATCGGCGACACCATTCTTCAACATCCCTTCGATGATCAATCCAAAAAAATCTCTGTCGAACCTTAGCAAGGGTCTTCTTTACTCCAAAATGTCCTCCAGAAGATGCGTCATGACACTCTCGAAGCACTTCTTGGACTTTACCTTTTGGAATAATACATAATAAGGTTCCTCTTGTTCCGAATTATTTGGCACAATATCTTCACTAGTAT
>NW_026532119.1:0-3776 GCF_026283585.1 Hylaeus volcanicus | reverse complement strand
GACAACCCAATATATATACTGACAAATGAAAACAACGATGAAGACATTAACGCGGATTTGTCAGATATTCCAACAAACCTAACAGATTATGAATCTGAATTTCTACAATAAAATAATAACTTCACAGACCACTGCAAGATATATATACTGACAAATGAAAACAACGATGAAGACATTAACACAGACTTGTCAGATATTCCAACAAACCTAACAGATTATAAATCTGAATTTCTACAATAAAATAATAACTTCACAGACCACTGCAAGAAATATGTACTGACAAATGAAAACAACGATGAAGACATTAACACGGATTTGTCAGATATTCCAACAAACCTAACAGATTATGAATCTGAATTTCTACAATAAAATAATAACTTCACAGACCACTACAAGATATATATACTGACAACAACAATTATATTGAAAACAACAATGAAGACATTAACACGGATTTGTCAGATATTCCAACAAACTTAACAGATTATATTTTAGGTCGTCCTAAAAGTTCGTGCCATTTATACTTCTATTTCTCAAATGAATATTTTAAACATACTCTTAAGTGTCACAAGAAAAGATAATCTGTCTCATTTCACAATAGTTTCTCACCTCTCTCAGATAGTCATTATACCGTTACTAGACAATTTCTGTGGTTTTTTATTAAATTTCGACACAGTCTTCGGCACGAACTTATGGGACGACCTAATAAATCTGAATTTCTACGATAAAATAATAACTTCACAGACCACGATGAGGTATATACTGACGAATAAAGACAGACAAATAATCTATCGTTTCAAATGCAACTGTGATCCAGAAACAACTGTAACGATCGCGGGAACACGTGCCGAACACCATAAACTATCTCGAAGACACTAACCTCCACTAAGCAAATAGAAATTCAATGAAAGCCCTCGCTAACGGCCAAGTAGTAGACGCAACGCAACACAAATTTCGCTTCCTCTGTAGAGTCCTAAGACTCGTTTAAACCCCGCAATGGTCCATTTCCTCGCCCTCGGAACGTCTCCCTCGACGAGGCTTCGTTAAGGACGCCTCGTTGAAAAAAAAGACTGCTTCGAACAATGGGGAGCTATCTCAGCCGAGCGACGAACGTGGAAGGTACTATATCTTTGATGATAAAAGGGCCCCGCGAACAGAAGGTGAAATTTGTCGAGGACAGGGGATAAAAGTCAGCTGCAACGAGCCTCGGTGCTGGTAGATAAGACGAGCCTGATGAAATCCGTGGGAGGAACCGGGGCAGTATAAAAGACAATCAAAGTCACCTTCTAACGCAACCGTAAACCGTTCCTCGACACCACAACCGTTAAAGAGACACAGAACGTTATACCCAGGGCGGAAATAAGGTTTCCTCGTTTTTCTTTTTATTATTTTCACGAAGATGGAACCAAGCGTCCAACGCGGCAGCTCGATCTTCGGTCGCAACGATCAAAGAATACAACGTTCGCGAAACGTGGCCGTGAGGGGGTGGTCGTTGAGCGTACAGAGGCGGAAGCGATTCAAGGGTACCGTTGTCGGCCGCACATGCACGTGTAAAAAGGATCTGTCGATCTCTCGACAGATAGGGAGAGTGATAGAGGGATGAGACGGGGACAGAGAGAGAGAGAGAGAGCGAATGGGGGTAAACCTGGGGCGGCTCGCGGGGGTGCGCGGGAAAATTCGATTGGCCCGCCGTTGAATTCGCGCGCTGTAATCTCGCGTGGGCGGGAGAGAGTGTACTCCGCGGGCAAGATGCAGCTTAACGGAATGACAGTGGCCTACTGAGGAGCCCGAAGCACAGGAGCGCCAAGTCCCGCGAAAATCGGACGTGCGTGCGCAACAAGCGCTCCCTGTGCATCCCCCGCGGTCCGTATCTAAAGCTTCGTTCACAATGTGTCCCGTTTCGACGATTTCATCTATTTTTATTTATCAATTTTTAATTACTTTTCTTCCTACTTCGTAAGGACAGGAATTACGAACTTGTAAATAACGTTGTATTTTTTTTTTCTTTTTTTTTTAATGTCAATGTATGCGATTAATACAACCTCGCGGAAAGGTTGCGAAAGAAATAAGGACATTTTCATACATTTTATGTGAATTTATAAGATGCATGAATTTTCAGATTTTTACACCTTTGGACAAATGTTCGAGAATGTTTGATGTATTATAAAAGCAACGAAATGTATGAATTGTCCAAATTGTCTTGTACAAGACATGAATTTGCAAATGATTACTACTCCATTGCAAACATCCAGTGTGAATCTATTGGGTTGTCCGGAAAGTCCATGTCGATTTTTCGTAGGTGGTACAGATCTGAATATATCGAAGTGGTTGAAAACAAATAACATGCATACGTCCCTTAAAAGGAAAGGTTGTGGAACCAAATGGCACCTATGTAATCCAATAAATATATATTAAAATTCAAACGTGTTTTTGAATGTTTCTTAGAAATTGGCACGAACTTTCTGGACAACCTAATATATTATGAATTTCTAAAGCAGTTGTCTAATAAATTAACGAGAATAACGATCGAAAATAATACAAGTACGAAAAATAAAGTGAATGTTCCTTTTCAAGCCTAATACGCGTTTTAAAAAAGCAAGGGTTGTTATATAATTCTCTCGGACGATTAATTCCTCGCGCTATTTAGTTAAGAGAATGGCTTTAGTTTACAATCAGCAGGTGTTTAACGGAAATGAAGTTGGAGCTAACCAGGGCAAGTTTGTGCTTATTACATAGAGTTTCGAATTTCTGCTTCTGCCAACAGTGAGCAGACGAGACATGTTATAAGCCTGGAATTACCGAAAGGCGAGATGGAAACTGTTTTGTAGTGGTTTTTGGTGACCGAGGGCTTGTGGAGAATATTCCAAACCTTCACGAAACTCTGCAACACTACAACAATTTCGTTGCCAAACGTAACGTTGTAAAGTCATAATTTACGTTAATTATTATAGCCTTATCACTGGCAACGTCGAAACGAAATTGCATCCTTTTAATTGACTTTGCAACTGAAAGTTTGGAATGATGCACTAAAAGTCATTTTCGAATTTTTAACTGGAACTTGGATTTTCTTGGTAATTCTTCTAGCGGAAGGAAAATTATATTTACTCCGGAAAATGTATACGTCATTCTGTTTCTTTTGTTGTCAATCTCTGTTATTCCGAGGGAGACCACGAGATCGAAAATATTCGATATACAACGAGGTATGTGTCTTTGGAAGCAGTATCATTTTCTTGTTCAACTACCAACAAAATCGATGTTAAACTAACCTGGACCTCGTACATTAAATACCTAAAAAACGCATGTACTAAAAGACTAAATATTATCAAGGTACTAACAAACAACAATTGGGGAGCAGAATTAGAAACCCTCCTAACAACTTACAAGGCACTGATATGATCAAAAATTGACTACGGTGCCATTATATACAACTCAGCTAAACCTCACGTGCTAAAGACAATAGGACCAATTCAAAACTCATCATTAAGAATCATCACTGGAAGTTACCGAACAAGTCCCATACCCAGCATTTTATTTGAAGCCAAGGAAACATCGTTTGAACAACGACGAAAGGTACTCAGTCTAAAATACGCAACGAAAATAGCCTCTACTCCAAATAATCCACCCTATCACAACGTATTTTCCAACAAATATTAAGACCTATATACAAAAAGGCCCAAACTACCAACTCCATTTCACACCAGGATTACTAAGTACTTCAACTCATACAATACTGAAAAAACACCAATTATGGAACGCAAACATGGAAATATAGCTCC
>NW_026532118.1:0-1666 GCF_026283585.1 Hylaeus volcanicus | reverse complement strand
ATAGGACGTTTAGTTTCAGAAATAAAAATTGAAAACTTGGGAGACCTTTTCCTTAAAATTCAATTTTTCCAACGAACTTCTGACTTCAATTTTTATTTTCGAAACCAAGCGACCTACGAATAAACTGTAAATAAGAAAAAGTTTCGTCTCGTTATCCCCTAAAAGCTGATATTTTTAAAAAATTGATTTAACGAATACAAACATTTTTCTGAGCCCTGTTCTCGAGGGCGTATATACCTTCGCAGTCAAAAGGTTAATCTTGGGGTTCCTTTGATAGAACAAATTCTATTCTCCATCAGATTCCATTCCACGCTCCCTCATGTTTAATACATTCTCTACCAAGATCCCCTAGACCCAGCTGAGACCACCGCTTCAAATATCCTGATGCTAGATGGTCTCCGAAATTTAAGTCAACCGAATTCTGAAAAGGACCAACCACGGATGCTTCGTTAACAACGTTTCTATCCCAATCTTACGATTTCCTTGATAAAAACATCTCAATGTTCTCCACTTTTAGGTACTCCGACACACCGAGGCTCCAGCAGATTCTATTCCACGGTCTTTCGCGTGCGAAACATTCTGCACCAGGGTTCGCCTACACCTGAATTTGCATTTCGATTCTGCCGCAGGGCTGAACAAACATGCTCGTTTCTGGCTGAATGCTATTCCAAAGTTCACGAACGTTTCGCGCGCGGTGCACATTATACCGTGCAAACGGGTGATATCGATTAACCGACGATCGATCTCAAGGTCCCGGGATTAAATGGAAGCGATGCTAGTCGCGCTGGCAGACATAGGCGCTGTGAATAGCGTGAAATTTTATAGCTTCCACCCAGGGATTAATAGGAGTCGCTTTCTACCCCGACTTCCTCTCGAGTTTCTTCTAGGCGAACTGCTGGAAGTAACAAGAGAATCGTTTACTATATCGCCACGTTATACAGGGTGTAACAAAAATGTTGCAGGTGATTTGAAAGGAGTGGTTTGGGAGGAGATTTGAAACAACTTTTTCCTTAGCGACAATATTGTCGGAAGCTTCGTTAAGGAGATATCGGAGCCTGAGTATGTCGGTGGAGCGTAGCTTATACTACTGCGGCCGTCTATCGCGTGGCTTACACTACTGTGGCCGCCTAGCGCGTAGCCTACACTACTGCGGCCGCTCCGTTTTCTGTTAATATCTCTTTAACGAAGCCTCGGACAACATTTTTGCTAAGGAAAAAGTTGTTTAGGGCGTGATTTGAAACAACTTTTTCCTTAGCGAAAATATTGTCGGAGGCTTCGTTAAGGAGATATCGGAGCCTGAGTATGTCGGTGGAGCGTAGCTCATACTACTGCGGTCGTTCCGTTTTCTGTTAATATCTCTTTAACGAAGCCTCGGACAACATTTTTACTAAGGAAAAAGTTGTTCGGGGGGTGATTTGAAACAACTTTTTCCTTAGCGAAAATATTGTCGGAGGCTTCGTTAAGGAGATATCGGAGCCTGAGTATGTCGGTGGAGCGTAGCTCATACTACTGCGGTCGCTCTGTTTCCTGTTAATATCTCTTTAACGAAGCCTCGGACAACATTTTTGCTAAGGAAAAAGTTGTTCGGGGGGTGATTTGAAACAACTTTTTCCTTAGCGAAAATATTGTCGGAGGCTTCGTTAAGGAGATATCGGAGCCTGAGTAT
>NW_026532117.1:0-1023 GCF_026283585.1 Hylaeus volcanicus | reverse complement strand
CGACGCAGCGCCTTGTTGTCAATTCCCATACAAACGAGCCCAGAAGCGACAACTGCTGTTAGCAAGAGTAACTACAGTACAACTTACGTCAAATTCAAAAGCTTGTATACGTATGTATACATGTTTAAGTTGCTCATCGAGCGATTTTCAGTTGTCCAGCTCAATTTAATTTTTTTTTCTATTGAAGAACGTCAATATTTTTTTAATCCGATGCAGAAAAATCAACGTTCTGATTTTAAAACGTAAAGTCCGGGAAAGTCAATTTTTTTCTCGTGTTTTTGTCAATACAAGAGTAACAAAGCCGATGATAAATGACAAATGATGACACATTGATGTAAATAGTGAAATGCTGTTCGATTCTGAGCCATGAAATAATTTTTTCTTTTAATTTTGAAAATATATCAAGGGATATTAATGACTTCAGTGAAGTCAAGCACGTTTTTATGTTCGTGTGAAAAAACAACCATTCAAAACCGTTCAAAACGATTCAAAACAGTTGATAACAGTATATCCGAGTATATCCAATAACCGGAATATGAAATGTCAACAAATGAAATTACAACTCGATGGAACTTTTTTTAGTCACTCTTGTGTTGACAAAAATACGCAAAAATACGGAAACATTTTTATTTGAAATTTTAAAATGAGAAAATTGATTTTTTGCATTGGAATGAACAGTTAAATACGCTTTTTGATTAAAAAAAACATAACATGATTCTCGTGAACAGAACGTAAACAAATGAAGTGACACTTGTTCGTATTTATTCAAAACAGTGAAATTCCTGTATTGTTTTATCGTAAAATTTGATTTTACGTTTAAAAATAAGAAGATTGATTTTCATGCAACAAAATTTACGCTATTTAGTGAAAAAAAATAAAATAGAGCTGGAGAACAGAAAATCGCTCAATAAGCAACTGACACATGTATACATATATATACAAGCTTTTGAATTTGACGTACGTTGTACTGTAGTGACTCTTGCTAACAGCAGTTGGCGTAAGTGCAGAGAAGGCGCTGCGTTG
>NW_026532116.1:0-1078 GCF_026283585.1 Hylaeus volcanicus | reverse complement strand
GGAAGGGTCGGCGGGCAACATTGGTGGGTCTAATCGATAAATATTGCCAAAGTAGTCTAACAAATACCCCCCCATTTGGGGGGGTCAAACCCATCCCCAAGCTCAAAAAATGGATTTCAATGATTCAACGGTTCACGGTATATTTTAAAATGCGATTTTCGGGCTTGGGAGTGGGTTTTACCCCCCCATATGGGGGGTATTTGTTAGACTACTTTGACAATATTTATCGATTGGGACTATCCGTTTACCCAAAAAATGCCATCTGGTGTTTGCTCCAGTACAAAATATTGTAAAAATAATCGATTTTTGCACTTTTTCAACCATAATTCGCAGGTTATTCATTTTTTTGGATACTGTCTTCGGCAAAATTGTGGCCGTTGTAAAAACAAACAACTCTTCTGAACACTTAACCCAACAAAATCACATCCAATGTGTTTTGAGTTAAGATTTTTGAAAGTGAAATTTCGAGCCAAATAAGTGGTCAGAACATGCTTATTTTGGATTTATATGTTCAGAAAGGTTGTCTATTTTTACACTGGCTACTTTTTTGTCGAAGACCGTGTCCAAAAATATTGAATAAATTTCGAATTTTAGTCATAAATATGGAAAAAAGTGAGAAAAAATCGGTTTAAGTACTCTTAAGTACTCTTAAGTACTCTTAAGTACTCTTAAGTACTTCTAAGTACTCTTAATGTACATCATAATATAGTTAGGATTAAAAAAAACAAAGATTTGCGCAATCTGGAAGAAATTTTTTTTCTCCCGGGAAGAAATTCAAACAACATCCCAGGAAATTAATCAGGGGAGGGTCAGTGGGCAATATGGGTGGGTCCAATCGATAGATCTCGTCAAAGTACCCTAACAAACACCCTTCCAACAGGGCGTAAAACCCATTCCTAAGCTTGAAAATTGGATTTTTATGATTCTTCCCATTGAATTAATGGTATATTTTAAAATGCGATTTTCGGGCTTAGGGATGGGTTTTACCCCCCCAAATAGGGGGGTTTTGTCAGAGTACTTTGACGAGATCCATCGATTGGACCCACCCATATTGCCCCCTGACCCTCCCCAGACCATT
>NW_026532115.1:0-2585 GCF_026283585.1 Hylaeus volcanicus | reverse complement strand
ATCATTTCAAACGTAGCCGTCAATAATATTAACATTCGCGTCGTTAAACCCTCCGAAGTCATTCCACTGGCCGAGGCATACGAACACCTGGTTGCCGCTCTCTTCAGACCAACTCCTGTACACCACCCAGAGGACAACGTCGACGACGACATCATCTTCGTCGAGGAGATAATTCGACCTCGTTGGAGATTGATCCCGTTCGAGAGGGATTACCAGACTCCACGTAGCCGTCCAGCCTCCTTTGCATCGAGAGATCCACGAGGACAATAGAAGCTAAAACAACGAATAAGGTAAGTAATAAATTATATTTAACACATGTAAGAATTGAATGACCAAAGGTAGCAGCTCAGGTCCCGCACGTGCCCTAAATGTGCAAAAATCCAACGCGTTTGCCGTGCTGTTTGAATTAGTCATTAATTCAAATTGGGACGTGACAACTCTTATTTGGAAACCATCGATACAACCACGGCTCCCAAGGTAAATGACCATTTCGAAATTCCGGGATATCTTTTGAGGACATATGTTAACAATTACGGGGACATTTTAAATAATTCGATACCAGCGCCAATATACGTGTGGTGTGAGAATCTTTATTTTTATAATAAATAATTACAAATAAATCGTCATTATTATTATTGCCCTTAAACTCCCAATATCGACTGCTACGCTTGTAGGGACGTGTATTCGTCCGCCAGGCCTCTAGACAGTTGGCGAACCCGCTTTTTCGCGTCTTTATCCGGGTCTTCCTGTCGTCGTTCTGCGGCATTTTGATCTGAAACAAGACGTGACAATAGTAATAAGACGTACGATGCTTCGGAACGTTGAACAATAACGATTCACAATGAGAGACCGACTGAAACGAACTGAAGACTGGACTGAACTGAACTGTACTGATCTGTTGGAGCCGCGCAGGGCTCGTATTTATCGCTGGTTTGACGCATGCGCGTTATGCTCGGCACTCGCAGGTGCTTATCTTTCGGTCAGCGCTTTCTTGAGTCTCACGCCTCGGAGAGGCGTCCCTTATCTTTGCTGACTCCGCATCCGGTGCGCGCTGGACCGCGGAGACTTGATCGTGCCTTGTCTATTGCTGACTCGGCGTCTGCCGATGTCGAAGGCGAACGGACGTTTAATATTGTATTACCTCTTGCGTTAGATTATTTGCTTAATCTCTGGCTGGGATTTAATTTCTTACTGTTAGAGATTATTACTCGTGGGAGAATATTATTTCCTGTGTGCTTAATATAAATGGTTCGCAACGTAGGTTAATTAATGCATTAATATGCGTGTAAGATGTCGACCGTAAATATATGTTAACAATGATATATGGTTATGTATCGACTGTGAGTAAATGATAGTGTGGTAATGTCGCTTGGTTATTTATCGACGGTGAATTTAATTATCGACGGTGAATAATAATAATAATAATAGTCTGTGGTTATTTACTGACAGTAGGCAATTGATATTAATAGCGAGCGATTGTTTATTGATAGTAGGTAAATATTGTAAGATAATGTCGCGAAAAAATATGTGTGTACGTTACTAGGATGTAACAACAGTGATTAATAATAATTGTTGTTAACATTCGTTAACGAGCTTGGAAGTTTGAGAGAAAATTGGATTTGCGTGCTGGACGCGGAATTTGTATTATTTGACAGACTTCACTTCTGCCGAAGATAATGTATGTAGGTTGTTGTTAACGATTGTTAACAACAATTAGACGCTTTAGCGTAGGAATGGAAATGAAGAAGTAAGTTTGATTTAACCTTTGAATTGGACATTAGTATTATTTAAGAAATTTCCCATTTATTAAAATAATAGTTCATGTGATTGTTGTAAACAATTATTAATGATCTCAGGCACTTAATTATTAATATTGAGGCGGAGCTATTTCGCGTATGTGCTGATAATTAGGCGTTTTCTTATTAGTTAACAAATTTCCTATTTGTTTAACCCTAGGTTTAACGCAATTGTTTATTAACGATTTTAAATACAAATTTAGCCGATTTTGATGTTTGTATGAGATGTTACATTCGGCCCTTAATCCATGACTGATTTTAATTATTTAGACGTTTAAATAATTAATTGATGTTAAATCGCGCCCATGTTTCCCGCCACTCGGACAAGTACAAAGATCGCTTGGCGCGTGCCGCTCGCTTGGCGCGTGCCGCTCGCTTGGCGCGTGCCGCTTATCGGCAGGTAGGAAAAGCTATAAGCGTCGCTCGTGAACTTAGATTTAAATGTAAAATATTCGTACTTCATTGTACGAGAATAAGGTATGATATTCTATTCGTATATGAAATTCTTATAAGGTATTCGGTAAAACTTAATATTTGATACACGAATATAGGAATAATTAATGTTCAGCTAACATATCATAATGCGAAAAATTGGGGTGGACAGACGGGTGACGTCACACGCCCCCCCCCCCTGATGTAGAATTTTTTCAATGGAAAAATTCTTCGTGGATCAAATTTAAATAGAATCATGATGTAAGTATTTAGTATGTATGTTTGCATATATATATTTTTTTATATTTATTATTATATTATTATTTTTTTTTTATTATTATTATTATTTTTTTTTTT
>NW_026532114.1:0-1543 GCF_026283585.1 Hylaeus volcanicus | reverse complement strand
ACAAGGTCGTCAGCGAATAGGGCGCCTCTAGCTGGCTTCGGTATGTTGTGAATGACTTCATCAATAGCGGCACAAAAAATGTCAGAACTAAGACAACCCCCCTGATGTATACCATTTTCAAGATTGAAATCATTTGATAGGGTGTTACCATACCTAACCGAAAATTTTCTCTTCTGTATAAGATTATTAATAAATTTTAGGATATGTCCGTTAATACCTTTACATTTTAGACTGTTGAGGGCGTGCCTTCTCCAAGTACGGTCGAATGCACATTCCAAATCTATGAATATTGCAAGGACTTTTTCTCTATTATTGAAGGCATGGTGTATGTAGGTCTCTAGTAAAATTAAATTGTCAAGTGTGCTTCTGTTTTTTCGGAATCCAGATTGCCATGGGGAAAAAGTATTTGTTTTCTCTATTAACCATTTAAGTCTATTGCCAACTAATTTCTCTGCAAGTTTACAGAGTGTACTTGTTAATGAAATCGGCCTAAAACTATTGACATCTGATGGAGGTTTATTTTTTTTTAGAATGGGTACGACAATGGCTTTCGTCCAGATAGTAGGAAAACAGTTTGTTATGAATATTTTATTTATAATTTTGAGGATAATATCTTTATCTTCTTCATTTAAGTTTTTGATCATGCTTATTGTTAGTCCGTCGGGGCCAGGAGAGGAGTCTTTTCTGGATATAAGAGCTAGTTTAAATTCATGTTTCGAGAATGGTAGATTAAGTGGATCTGTGGGATCAATATCTATTTCTAAAGGACTGGATTCGCCCTGTTTTTTGATGCTAAGGAATTCTTGAGAATAGCTTTCGGAAGAAGATATTGATTCAAAATGTTTACCTAGTAAGTTAGAAATTGCTTGTGGGTCAGAAATGATAGTATTGCCGTTTTGTAGTGTTATATTGTGATATGTAGTTTTATAACCCTTTATTTTTCGGATGGTGTCCCATATTGTTGAGAGTGGAGTGTTATGGTTTATATTGGAAACAAAATCTTTCCAATACTTCTTTTTTGCTTGGTTTATGGTATATCGCGCATGTTTTCTTTCTTTTATATATAGTTCCCATGTGTTTGACGATGGACTGTTTTTGAATTTTCTGAGAGCTTTCTTGCGTTTTTTAACTACTATGTCGCACTCCTGGGACCACCATGGCAGAGGGATTCTGCTGGGCTCAGACTTAGTTTGAGGTATAGTTTTATATGCTGCTTCTATTAGTACTGTATTAAGTTCTTTAATTATTTCATCAATATTGTTATTTATATTTATATTTCCTAGATATACGAGATTTCTATATTTTTCCCAGTCAGCTTTTTTTAGAATCCACCGTCTGGGTCGCTTAAGAAGTTTGGGTTTTGTTAGAAAATCTATTAAGATAGGGTAATGGTCACTTCCATGGTTATCGTCTAGTGCTTTCCAATTTAGTTTTACAGCTAATGTTGGTGAGGCTATTGATAAATCTATGATAGATGTTTTTCCAGATCGAGCTGTGATATAAGTTGGGGTATTGGTATCATTTAATAGGTTCAAATTATATA
>NW_026532113.1:0-4476 GCF_026283585.1 Hylaeus volcanicus | reverse complement strand
AGGAGAGTAGATCACAGTAGATCAGAGTAGAGGAGGGTAGATCAGAGTAGATCAGGGTAGATCAGAGTAGATCAGAGTGGAGGCGAGTAGAGGAGAGTAGATCAGAGTAGAGGCGAGTAGATCTGAGTAGATCAGAGGAGATCAGAGTAGATCAGAGTAGAGGAGAGTAGAGGAGAATAAATTTACGGAAGCAATACGCCGCTTGCACTTTGAAATAAAGTGTAAGAGATCTATAGGCCGCTGGCACATTGAAATAAAATTGAGAAAAGCAATACGGAGGTGGCACTCTGTTATATAATTTAGGAAACCAATACGCCGCTGGCAATTTGAAATAATCCTTAGAAAAGCAATATACCGCTGGCACTGTGTTTTATAATTTAGGAAAGCAATGCGGCGCTGGCGCATTGAAACAAAATTTAGAAAAGCAGACGCCGCTGGCACTTTGTTATATAATTTACGAAAGTAATGCGGCGCTGGCACACTGAAATAAAATGTAGAAAAGCAGACTCCGCTGGCACTTTGTTATATAATTTACGAAAGCAATACGCCGCTGGCACATTGAAATAAAATTTAGAAAAGCAATACGCCGCTGGCACTCTGAAATAAACTTTAGAAAAGCAATATGCCGCTGGCACTTTGTTATATAATTTAGGAAAGCAATACGCCGCTGTCACATTTAAATAAAATTGAGAAAAGCAATACGCAGCCGTCACTTTGTTATATAATTTAAGAAAGCAATACGCCGCTGTCACATTGAAATAAAATTGAGAAAAGCAATACGGAATTGGCTCTTTGTTACATAATTTAGGAAAGCAATATGCGGATGGCACTTTGATATAAGATTTAGAAAAGCAATACGCCGCTGGCACTTTGTTATATAATTTAGGAAAGCAATACGCCGCTGGCACTTTGAAATAAATATTAGTAAAGCAATATCCAGCTGGCACTGTGTTATATAATTTAGGAAAGCAATACGGTGCTGGCGCATTGATATAGAATTTAGAAAAGAAATATCCCGGTGGCATTTAGTTATATATTTTAGGAAATCAACACGCGGCTGGCATTTTGAGATAAGCTTTAGAAAAGCAATTGCCGCTGGCACTTTGTTATATATTTTAGGAAAGCAATACGCGGCTGGGACTTTGAAATAAGCTTTAGAAAAGCAATATGCCGCTGGCAGTCTGTTATACATTTTTGGAAAGCAGTAGGCCGCTGGCACTCTGAAATAAACTTTAGGAAAGCAATACGCCGGTGGCACTTTGTTATATATTTTAGGAAAGCAATGCGCTGCTGGCACTTTGAAATAAAAAGTAAGAGATCAATACGCATCTGGCACATTGAAATAAGCGTTAGAAAAGCATTATGCCGCTGGCACATTGTTATATATTTTAGGAAAGCTATACGTCGCTGGCACTTTGAAATAAGATTTAGAAAACCAATATGCCGCAGGCACTTTGAAATTAACTCAGGAAAGCTATACACCGCTGGCACAGTGAAATAGAATTTAGAAAAGCAATACGCCGCTGGCATGTGTTATATAATTTAGGAAAGCAATACGCGGCTGGCACTTTGAAATAAGCTTTAGAAAAGCAATATGCCGCTGGCACTCTGCTATGTATTTTAGGAAAGCAGTAGGCCGCTGGCAATCTGAAATAAACTTTAGAAAAGCAATATGCCGCTGGCACTTTGTTATATACTTCAGTAAAGCAATACGCCGCTGGCACTTTGTTATATATTTTAGGAAAGCAATAAGCGGCGGGGACTTCGAAATAAGCTTTAGAAAAGGAATATGCCGCTGGCACTGTGTTATATAATTTAGGAAAGCAATACGCCGCTGGCACTTTGACATAAAGAGTAAGAGAGCTATACGCAGCTGGAACATTTAAACAAAATTTAGAAAAGCAATATGCCGCTGGCACTTTGTTATATATTTTAGGAAAGCAATGCGCCGCTGGCACATTGTTAGAAGATTTAGAAAAGCATTACGCCGCGGGCACATTGAAATAGTATTTAGAAAAGCAATACGCAGCTGGCACTTTCTTATATAATTTAGAAAAGCAATACGCGGCTGGCACTTTGAAATAAAGTTTAGAAAAGCAATATGCCGCTGGCACTTTGAGATAAAATTGAGGAAAGCAATACGCCGCTGGCACATTGAAATAATATTTAGAAAAGCAATGCGGAGCTGGCGCTTTGTTATATAATTTAGAAAATCACTACGCGGATGGCACTTTTAATACAATTTAGAAAATCAATATGCCGCTGGCACTTTGAAATAAAGTTTAGAGAAGCAATACGCAGCTGGCACTTTGTTATATATTTTAGGACAGCAATACGCGGCTGGCACTTTGAAATAAGCTTTAGAAAAGCAATATGCCGCTGGCACTTTGTTATATAATTTAGGAAAGCAATACGCCGCTGGCACATTGAAATAAAATTTAGGAAAGCAATACGGAGCTGGCGCTTTGTTATATAATTTAGAAAAGCAATACGCGGCTGGCACTTTGAGATAAGATTTAGAAAAGCAAATGTCGCTGGCACTTTGTTATATATTTTAGGAAAGCAATACACCGCTGGCACATTGAAATAAAGATTAAGAGAGCTATACGCAGCTGGCACATTGAAATACAATTTAGAAAACAATATGCCGCTGGCACTTTGTTATATATTTTAGGAAAGCAATGCGCCGCTGGCACTCTGAAATAAACTTTAGAAAAGCAATATGTCGCTGGCACTTTGTTATATAATTTTGGAAAGCAACACGCTTACGGCACTTTGAAATAAATTTTAGTAAAGCAATATCCCGCTGGCACTTAGTTATATATTTTAGGAAAGTAATACGTGGCTGGCACTTTGAAATAAGATTCAGAACCGCAATATGCCGCTGGCACTTTGTTATATAATTTAGGAATGCAATACGCCGCTGGCAAATTGAAATAAAATTTAAAAAATCAATACGGAGCTGGAACTTAGTTATATAATTTAGGAAAGCATTAGGCGGCTGGCACTTTGAGATAAGCTTCAGAACAGCAAATGCCGCTGGCACTTTGTTATATATTTTAGGAAAGCAATGCGCCTCTGGCACTCTGAAATAAACATTAGAAAAGCAATATGCCGCTGCCACTTTGTTATATAATTTAGAAAAGCAATATGCAGTTGGCACTGTGTTATATAATTTAGAAAAGCTATACGCCGTTGGCACTTTGTTATATTATTTAGGAAAGCAAGACGCGGCTGGCACTTTGAGATAAGCTTTAGAAAAGCAAATGCCGCTGGCACTTTGTTATATATTTTAGGAAAGCAATACGGCGCTGGCACATTGAAATAAAATTTAGAAAAGCAATACGGAGCTGGCACTTTGTTATATAATTTAGGAAAGCAATATGCGGCTGGCACTTTGAGATAAGCTTTAGAAAAGCAATATGCCGCTGGCACTTTGAAATAAATATTAGTAAAACAATATCCCGCTGGCACTGTGTTATATATTTTAGGAAAGCAGTACGCCGCTGGCACTTTGAAATAAAGAGTAAGAGAGCTATACGCAGCTGGCACATTGAAATAAGCTTTAGAAAAGCAATATGCCGCTGGCACTCTGCTATGTATTTTAGGAAAGCAGTAGGCCGCTTGAACTCTGAAAAAAACTTTAGAAAAGCAATACGCAGCTGGCACTCTGTTATATAATTTTGGAAAGCAATACGCCGCTGGCCCTTTGAAATAAAGAGTAAGTGAGCCATACGCAGCTGGCACATTGAAATAAAATTTAGAAAAGCAATACGCCGCTGGCATGTGTTATATAATTTAGGAAAGCAATACACGGCTGGCACTTTGAAATAAGCGTTAGAAAAGCATTATGCCGCTGGCACTTTGTTATATATTTTAGGAAAGCTATACGTCGCTGGCACTTTGAAATAAGATTTAGAAAACCAATATGACGCAGGCACTTTGAAATTAACTCAGGAAAGCTATACACCGGTGGCACTTTGAAATACACTTTACAAAAGCAATATGCCGCTGGCACTTTCTTATATATTTTAGGAAAGCAATACACCGCTTGCACATTGAAATAAAGATTAAGAGAGCTATACGCCGCTGGCACATTGAAATAAAATTTAGAAAACCAATACGCCGCTTGCACTTTGAAATAAGCTTTAGAAAAGCAATATGCCGCTGGCACTCTGCTATGTATTTTAGGAAAGCAGTAGGCCGCTGGCACTCTGAAATAAACTTTAGAAAAACAATATGCCGCTGGCACATTGAAATAAAATTTAGGAAAGCAATACGCCGGTGGCACTTTGAGATATGCTTTAGAAAAGCAATATGCCGCTGGCACTTTGTTATATAATTTAGGAAAGCAATACGGCGCTGGCACATTGAAATAAAATTTAGAAAAGCAATACGGAGCTGGCACTTTGTTATATAATTTAGGAATCAATATGCGGCTGGCACTTTGAGATAAGCTTTAGAAAAGCAATATGC
>NW_026532112.1:0-3239 GCF_026283585.1 Hylaeus volcanicus | reverse complement strand
ATCGGGAGCGCACCGATCCCGCTCGCATAGAGAGGAGGAGGTTGAGACGGGCCAGGCGACGGCGGCTAGCTGCCGCCCCTGCCGCAGGGGGGACTGGTCCCCCCCCGTAAACCCTCACCTCCTCCTGGAGGTCGTTGGCCCCATCGCGGCATGTTTCCCTGTGGGTCGGGGAACAGAATACGCCCACAGTAATCCCTGCTTGTCGTAAGAGGCGACTAAAAGGGACAGGCGAGACCGGGGGCTGTGGCACCCGCGGTCAGGTGGGGAGGTATTCACTCCCCACCGGAGATGGCAGTCCTCCCTTCGTTGGGGGGGAGAGGCCCGGGGGGGCACCGGTAGCGTTCGTAAGAGATCCCGGTGCCCCTCCCCAATGCGCCGTGGCCGGCCATCGTGAGGTTTTAGTGGGTATTCCCCTTGATATCAAATCAAGGGGCGAGTCCCACACTACCCCCTCCTTATGACGGGGCGTGCGTAAACGCATTTTCTCACGTAAAAAAAAAAAAAGAAGGGAAGCCCTGTGCGCCATTTCTAGGCCGTCACAGGACCTCCCTCAGACGGCTGCGTGGGTAGGGGGAGGGAAATCACCTCCCCTGACGCCACGGCCTCGACCTCCATCGCAGCTGGCACAGAGGAGGTAGACGGGCGTGTAGCATCCCCTCCACCTCCCCGAGCTGCCGCAGAGGGTGGTGCCACACCTGCCACCCCACTTCGGCCCTTCTTTTTCTTTGGGGGCGGGGAGCACGCCTTGCTCCCCGCCTTATGTCCCGCAGGCCGGCCCAACTCGGCGCACACCGCGCAGTGCGGGGTCTCACGGCATTCGGCGGCCCTGTGGGTGGAGCTCCCACACCGGTAGCAGTGCCCGCTCCGGTCAATCGCCGCAGTGCACCGCTGCCGCACATGCCCTACGGCAAGACAGCGGAAACACTGCAGCGGCCGGGCTGCCAGCACCACCACCTGGGCGAGGGACCACTCCACCCTAATTCGCTTGGCCTTTTCGATGGCCAAGGCCGCCACGGCTGGGCACTGCACGCAAATGGTGCCGAGTCCATTGGGCGGGGCCTTCAGCTCCCCCACCCTCACGGACTCGGCGGTGCAGCCCCCGGCTTTCGCAACCGCCGCAACTACCTCCTGGCGGGTCACGAATATGTCCAGCCCCGTCAAGCGGAATTCCGCCTTTTTGACGGGCCTAGCCACCCTAACCTCCAGGCCCCCCAAGGCGGCGGTCATTTTGGCCGCCAGGGCGTCTGCCTTCGGGCCCCCATCGGCGCCCGGGACCTGAATAATCAGGCCCCCCGTGACGCCCCTCTTCCAGGAGAGGGCCTCAATCTCGAGGGCTCCCAGGTCGACGTCCTGGCGAGCCCTCCTAATGGCCTCCTCGTAGGTGACCCTGCTCCCCTCCGGGACGGTGATTGTCACCGCCGCCGAACGGGGAGGGGCCACCACGCGTGGAGGTGCCCTCTTCGCCCTCGTGCTCCCATTACCCGCGCCCTTTTGGACAGGGGCCGAGGCGACGGGCGGGACCAAGGATGGGCGTGCCGCCCTCCTCGCCCGCCGCCCCACCACCTGCGACCAGGCAGCCTCATCGGGATTGCCCGGTGCCGTCGCAGGATTAGTGGGGGGAGAAGGCAACAACGGCTGCGGAACGGTGGATGGTAGGGCGGCCTGGGCCCCCCTCTTCCTCCCCATCTTCTTCTTCTTCCCCTCCGCCGGCTTAATAATGACGGGGAAGGATTCCCCGCCAACCGCCGGCGTAGAGGAAGCCACGGCACGAACCGCAGCCGCAGGGGTCGTCTGCCCCTCCACCGCTCCGGCATATCCACCCTGCAGTGGCTTTGCGGGGCGTGGCTGGGGATCCCGAAAGCCCAGGAGGAGCTCGTTTCTGATTGACGCAAATTTCGCATCAATCAGAGCCCCAATCCTGGCCAGGAGAGCCCCATCGTCCCTCACCGTGGTGGTCGCCGAAGGCGGCGAGTGGGTGACAAACCGACCTCCCCGGGCAGGTGGAGACGACGGCCCTGCTAGGGGAGCATCAAGCCTCCTCTTGAGGACCATCATCTCCCCACGCACAGCGTCGAGGGTCTCTTGGAGGCCCTCGACCTCCCGCTGGAGGCTGGCGTTCTCCTCCCTGAGCGTCTGGCCATCCGACTGCATCCTGTCCCACAGGGCTGCAGTCGGTGCGCCGACGCATACAGGGGAGGAGAACGCCAGCCTCCGGCGGGAGGTCGAGGGCCTCCAAGAGACCCTCGACGCTGTGCGTGGGGAGATGATGGTCCTCAAGAGGAGGCTTGGCCCGTCGTTTGGCCCGAGCGCACGAGGCCGAGGACATTGACGTCATAGAGACACCATCGTCCTCGTTCACCCCCAGCCGTGACCCCGCTCCCGGATCGAGAGCAGCAAGGCCAACTCCGGTCCGGCGACCTCTCGAGCTTGCTGCAGATGGGCCTGCAGCCCCCAGCCCGCGTGTCGACGAAGCCCTTGAACTGGGCCTCGACGTCACACCTCCCTCCTCGACCACTTCCGGGCACGGTAACCCCTCCAACACAACGGTGCATGACCGTGTGACATTGCCGTCACCCTTGCTATTGCCGGCCGACCCGGCACCAGTGCTTCCTGCGTTTTTAATTAAGTTGTCCATAGTTTTTGTTTTACCGGCGCATCGTGCTCGGCGGGGCAGGCTGCTGGACGGGAACGGGTGTACCCTCGGGGGACATGCCTACCGAAAGACATGCCCCCCTACCCCAGTTCCCCGGGGCCCGTCCTTCGCATTTAACCCCCCCGGGAATACCGCACAGGGGGGCACCCGCCCGTAGCAGGTGCGGGCTCCGACACCCGCACCTCACCGCGCACTACTTGGTCGAAGTCCCGAAGGGGCCGGCTCCTGATTCCGCGCGGCACTACCACCTCGGCAGTGCGAGCACACATCAGCTCCCCCCCCCCCCCCTGAGGCCAGCAGAAGCAAAGCCAGCGCACAGGGGGGAGCACTCCCAGTGGGCCACCGCGCGGGAACGACCTCTCCTCGTCCCTGTGAAGCGGTTTTCACCCCTACTCAGTGTGAACCTTACCGGCATGGGAGGCCCTGCCAGGATCCGGAGATCCCGCCGGCATCGCCTCACACATCACAGGTGATACTTCCCGCCTCGTACCCCTCTCCCCGTTAGCGACGCACAACTATGTGCGCCCTCAGGGTCCACGACGAGAAGGTGGGGAGAGAGGATTTTAGACCTGGGACATCCCTCAAA
>NW_026532111.1:0-1484 GCF_026283585.1 Hylaeus volcanicus | reverse complement strand
CCATGCCCATTTCGAAATTAAATTGGAAATATCTCACACCAACTTCTCTCGCTACAAGTGGCATATATTCGGAAAACGAACTCGACCGACTCAGAAACCATATAATGTTTCCAGCCGAAAAGCCCGCTGTGATTAACGAAATTGTGCGAAACGCAGCACCGCCTGGAAGTCCGTCGAACTCCATTTCATTCGAAGGATTCCTTGACGAAAATACGTTGAACAAAATTGCTGAATCCACTATAAACAAAATGTGGAACGGTTTTATGGAATTTGGATTAATAAGCGCAGCACTCATTGGAATGTATTTCATCTTTAAACTCATTAAAAGCGTAATCAGCGTAATCATCAATGGTTACACGTTACATTCAATATATGGTTGTGGACTTCACGTGCTGGGAGCGCTATTCTCGTCCATCACCAACCTTCTGGTTCATCGTCGGACATCATCAGCGACAACAGGCACAACAACAGGAACCATGACAACAGCAGCTTCAGCAGACATCAAACCTGAAACCACCAGGTCCTCCTCTACATCAATCAGGCTACAAACTCTTCGTGAATTTTGGGACAAACCCGAAGGTGAATAAAAAACCCAGTGATTTTTACAAAATCAGCGTATTAGAGACATTTATAAATTCCGAAATAAATTTTGGACGTCTAGCCCAAAATTTATTTTCCCGGGGAGGGAGGTGTTACATCCTAGTAACGTACACACATATATTTATATATACGTACATGTATATACACATATTTTTTCGCGACATTATCTTACAATATTTACCTACCATCAATAAACAATCGCTCGCTATTAATATCAATTGCCTACTGTCAGTAAATAACCACAGACTATTATTATTATTATTATTCACCGTCGATAATTAAATTCACCGTCGATAAATAACCAAGCGACATTACCACACTATCATTTACTCACAGTCGATACATAACCATATACCATTGTTAACACATATTTACGGTCGACATCTTACACGCATATTAATGCATTAATTAACCTACGTTGCGAACCATTTATATTAAGCACACAGGAAATAATATTCTCCCACGAGTAATAATCTCTAACAGTAAGAAATTAAATCCCAGCCAGAGATTAAGCAAATAATCTAACGCGAGAAGTAATACATGTGACGTCACCCGTCTGTCCACCCCAATTTTTCGCATTATGATATGTTTGCTGAACATTAATTATTCCTATATTCGTGTATCAAATATTAAGTTTTACCGAATACCTTATAAGAATTTCATATACGATTAAAATATCACACCTTATTCTCGTACAACGAAGTACGAATATTTTACATTTAAATCTAAGTTCACGAGCGACGCTTATAGCTCTTCCTACCTGCCGATAAGCGGCACGCGCCAAGCAAGCGGCACGCGCCAAGCGATCTTTGTACTCGTCCGAGTGGCGGGAAGCATGGACGCGATTTAACATCAATTAATTATTTAAACGTTTAAATAATTAA
>NW_026532110.1:0-1966 GCF_026283585.1 Hylaeus volcanicus | reverse complement strand
GTTTTAGAAATAAATTCAGTATATTTATTTTTACATTACAGAAACAGTGCAGCTACAATCTTCGTCGTCATCCAGCGACGAAATGACAATGAATGTACCGTTAGGTTCGGGCATTGGAGATTTTCCGTTAGGTTCGAGCATTGGGAATGTTCCTGAGGGGTTGCAGGTATCCAGTGACTCAGAAGTTGAAGGTGATTCGAATATACCTGGGCCGAGTGACCGAAAAAGAAGAGGAAAAGTCCAAGTATTTTCTTCAAAGTTAGTTGCAGCTTTAGATGCGTGCAAAATCAGCGATCGCGATGCTGTTCGTATTATTATGGCAACAGCAGAGAGCTTAGGTCACAATACAAATGAATTAATTATTAATCGCACTTCTCTTCGGCGATTTCGCCATAATTTTCGTGCAGATCACGCCAAACATCTGCGGGAAATGTTCGGAAAAATTAATCTAAGGGGGATAACTGTACATTGGGATGGCGCGATGTTGCCTACTTTTGACAAGAAAACTGTGGAGCGACTTCCAGTGGTAATTTCGCGCAACGGTGTACGAAAATGATTGGGGATACCTGCGATTCCTTCCAGTAGTGGAAGCGATCAGGCCTTGGCGATATTTACAACCTTAGAAGAATGGAATTTAACGGACCACGTAGAAGCTTTACGCTGTGACACGACTTCGTCAAATACGAGACGATTACAGGGCGCATGTGTGTTGCTAGAACAAAGAATTGAAAGAAATCTTTTGTATTTTCCTTGCCGCCATCACATATACGAAATTGTGTTGCGTGGGGTCTTTGAATTAAAAATGCCGAAAACAACAGGCCCGAATATTCAACTTTTTAAAAAATTTCAAAATAGTTGGCCTGAAATTAATAAAAATAATTACATCCCGGGAACGCACGACGATTACGTTCTGAAACATATTAATGATACGCAAAAAAAAATCGAAATTTTTAAAAATTACACAAAAATGAGTCATCCAAGAGATGACTACAAAGAACTTTTAGAATTAGCAATAATTTTTCTTGGGGGATTCCTTTGGGTGGCATTTCATTCAAAATGCCTGGCGCATTTCACTATGCGAGGTGGATGGCTAAAATAATATACACTTTAAAAATATTTATTTTTCGAAACGAATTTCCTCTCAACCAGGAAGAGTATAGTAGCATTAGAGATACATGTATATTTCTAATTAACATTTATATTGAGCCGTGGATTTTGACCCCAATGACTGCTATGGCGCCACGTGTAGATCTAGAATTCATCAAAAATATAATTCATTACAAAAATGTTAACGAAGAAATAAGCGATGTGGCATTAAAAAAAATTGTGAACCATTTATGGTACTTGTCACCGGAGAATGCGGCGCTATCGTTTTTTGATAAAAAAGTTTCAGTAGAAACAAAAAGATCGATGGTACAAGTACTACAAAATGTAAACAATAATAATAATTATAAGAGATACATGAGAACGACTATAGAAATTAAAAATCTTGCGAATTTAGAAATACAACATTTCGTATCATCTGAATCAAATAATTTTTTCAAACGGTTCAATATAAATTCAGATTTTCTTTTAATTGATCCAGCACTATGGGAAACTAATAATAATTATATCGAAGCGATAGGTATTATAACAAAATTAGAAGTTGTGAATGACGTTGCCGAAAGAGCAATAAAAATAATGAAAGATTATAATTCAACGTTATACAAAAACGAGGAAGAAAAACAATTCATATTACAAATTGTAACCGATTATAGGGAAAAATACCCAAAAATTGATAAAACAACATTAAGTACAGATTTTTAAAAATTATTTATATTCTTATTATTGTTACGTATACAGAAACTCTCCGTTTTTAGAAGCTCGCGTTTATTATCTTATTTTATCTACCCTTCTGGAATTTGAAGCTCGGTCTCACGGGAGTGCATCCTGCAGCTGCATCCACTTTATATCATCTTTGACTCGC
>NW_026532109.1:0-1917 GCF_026283585.1 Hylaeus volcanicus | reverse complement strand
AATTTTTAGTTGATGAAAGAACTGTTTCGATTTCAGAGATTTGTATGGGTGTGTTTATATTTTCATTTGATTGATTATTTGATTCTAGAATTTTTTGAATAATTATATCGGAAGAGTTTTTAAATTGTTGAAACTCGGTGTCGTAGTTGGAATCATCTGAGTTCCTCGCAAATGTACTAGCTAATAGGTTAGCCTTATCTTCAGTCTTGGTTACGATAGTGTTGTCTGGAGACTGCATAATGTTAGGAAGGGGAACCCGAGTTCCAGTTCCATTGATTCTTTTTTGTTTTTCCCATACTGTAGAAGTAGATGTAGATGCATTAATAGAAGATATAAAATTTTCCCACGATACTTTTTTTTGTTGTTTAAAGGTTTTACGCGAATATGCCCTTAAGCGCTTATATTCGTATAGATTGTTAAACGTAGGGTGGCGTTTGTATTTTTGAAAGGCATGTTTATAAGCTTTTAGAGATTCACTGCATTCTTCATTCCACCATGGTAACCTTTTCTTTTGTGCTTTGCTCAATGAATTAGGAATACATGTTTTGGCAGCATCAAGTATAATTTTCGTTAGAATGTCTACTTTTTCGTTGATATTCATCATTTGGTCGCATCGAGATTGAAGTTCGTTTATTTTTATCGAGATTATATTTTGGTATTCTGAAAAATCACCTTTCCTGAAATTCCATTTTATTTCATTTGTAGAGTAAGTGGAAGTCGGATTTAACTGATAGTGTAAGAGTATGGGATAATGATCACTTCCGTATAGGTCTTCGATAGTTTCCCAGTTGAAATTATGTGCGATTGAGGGACTAGAGATTGATAAATCAATAGCGCTGAATATGTTGTAGGAATTATTGAAGTGAGTTGGATGATTATTATTTAATAGTACTAAATTAAGGTCTTCCATAATTTGTTCCATTGTTTTCCCTCTTTCATCTAGTTTGTACGAACCCCACGTATAGCTATGACAATTAAAATCTCCCAATATTATATAAGGCTTTGGAAGCTGATTGCATGAACTACTTATTTTTTGTTGTGAAAGGATACAATTATTGGGTAGGTAAATGTTGCAAATGCTGATCGGACCTTTTGAGAATAGGACCGAAATTGCAACACACTCAAGATCGGTATTTAGAATAATTTCAGTTGCTTTGAAACTTCTTTTAATATATGTAGCTACTCCGCCACTGGCATGGGTTGCATTTGTTCTGTTTTTGGTGAAATTTGTATAATTCTTTATGTTAGCTTGAAAATTGTTTTTAAAATTTGTTTCCTGGAGGCATATGATATCTGGACTATATTTATTGATTAGGATCTGGAGATTTTCTTTTTGCGGACGGTAGCCATTCAAGTTCCATTGTAATATATAATCAGCCATTTTTAGGTTGATTGTGAGAATGATGTAATTGGTCATCATCACTGGCCTCGGAGAAAGTCATTGAATCGTTGTCAGAGATATTTTCTTTTCTTAGTTTATTTTTCAAAATTGTGAATCCGCGTTTAATGTTTTTATCTATAAGAAGTGTCCTGGTTTTTTCAAGCGTCGTGATGAGATACTGAAAATTCGATATATATTCCGAAGCAATTTCTGTAACATTGGAGTACCTTTCGTGTTTTCTAGTAAACTTTTAGGTTGATGATAATTGAGTGGATATAGATTATTTGGGTTTGAAAGTATTTATCTGAGTGGAAGAAGTTGATGTTCTAGGATATCTATTTTGTTTTCATCGATATCTGTATTGGTCTTTGGTTTTTTAAATTTTTCTTCGATTTTATGACCTTCGAGGTAATCTGGTTTATCCAAATTTGTTTCGATAGGTTTTAGAGGATTTTTTAATGATTCATTGTTGTCAGTTGTGCTGTTTGAAGATACAGATAAGGGTCGTTTTGGAGCCTTTTGGGAAGGATTTATTA
>NW_026532108.1:0-3904 GCF_026283585.1 Hylaeus volcanicus | reverse complement strand
TAGAATGTCATTCTCAATAGACATAATTGAAAAGTCAGTTAACCATTCTTGATTCATTGTAGAACGTAAATAGTTCTTAATAATTTTGAATTTGGAAAAACGCCTTTCTCCGGAAATTAGCGAAACAGGCAAATCTAAATATGTTAAGTTCACCACTGAATGGCAGTAAATTCAAAGATTTTTTACACTTTCAGATAACTGTACTATAACTTACAAAATACCGACAATCGAGATGGTAGAAATAACATACGACTGTAGGCTGAAAAGTACAAATAAAAAAACACTTTAAAAAAGAACTTTATTCCTGCACGTGCCTAAAACCAAAGAGGGATCAATGACATCGATGCATTCTTGTCATTATTTCCTCCTCACTTATATAAACATAGGAGAAGAGACCCGAGGGCCCTGGCCTACTCAAGGCCATGACCTACCTCAACAGTCAATGGATAAGCCGAGCTATAAGGTAAGACAGGGAAAGGAGTAGGAGAAACGAGCCATCTCGTTCATACGCGTATTCATAAGGAGGGGCGTGGGGCAAAGGCGGAGAGTTTTTCAACCGGACGAACCGCATCTGCGATTCGGAACATAACAGAATGCACCCCCCTTGTTTCAAAAATGAAATGATTTTTAATCGTAATAGTCCGATTTACGCAATGTAAGATATCATTTTAATCGAGAGAACACCAAGAACCCAATGGTACCACGTTCATGTTGATACGATGAAGAATAAAGAATTTGGTTTTATGAAAAATTGATGAGTCGATCGCCCGTTCATACCGAGACTGTCGAGCGAATCCAGATAGGCGCTCGGCGCAGAACAAAAGATACGGACAGTCAATCGTAAAATGATGTACTGCTGTACATAAAATGTTTATATTTTTCATCAGATTGTCGCCAAAATAGTATCAATGGATTCCTTATGTTTTCCCGATAAAAATGATATCAAACACCACATAATCGCGGTAATAACCTTGTAGCAAATGTGAAAGGTTGCATCGTGAAACGTTCCGGCATACGACAGATAGTATCGTCTATGCCATAGACTCTATGGGACGTTTTAAAATTTCGTTCGTTCTTCAAGCTTTATGCACGCCTGTGCAACATATGGGTCTCACTTGGCGAAAGTGCCGCCTTTCGCTGGATTCACGGCACAGGCCATGCTGTTATAACCTGAGTCCTAATAAATTCGGTAATTGTCTTGCCCCTACCATTGACCTCTGTCTCTCTCAGAGTCTGTTTTTTTTTTAACACAACACAAGAACATCGGGTGTCCCGGCACTGGACAACTAGTTTCCATCGATCAGTCGCATCGTACGGATGCGTCCGCGATCCGTGGTTGTGTAAAAATATTAGTAGTTTGTGTTTTAAGTAGTTGTAAGCATTTTTTACTCTTAATTTCTTTCATTTTTACTTTTTTTAATTTTTTAATTTTTTTAATTTTTTACATTTATTTTTTTTAATTTTTTTTTTCATTTTTTCAAATTTAATTTCGTGTGTATAAAGTGTGAATATGCCAAAGTGTCGAAGACATATAAGCCGTGCGCGCAAATCCAGGAACCTAGTGCGACCAGCGAACGTGCAACCAGATATGTGCGATCAATTTCAAGAAGGACAGGAAAATGTAGTGAGTCCACGTAACGATGACAGTGCATTCATGTCATCCGTTGAAATGCATGATTGTACGATTGCAAATGTCTCTAATGACGATGTGAGCATATCGTTAACTCACTCATCTCCTGCACCTTCACGTAACGGATACAATGAGTTTAAATGCTCAACATCGGGAATGCAAAGCGATACGGACGAAAATAACGAAAGTATCGTTCTGCACGAAGATGAGAACATCGATGCAGATCGTTTACGTCCTGTCGAGATTAGTGGAAGGAGCATTGTCGATTTTGGACATATTTTTGCAGAATTGTAAAAACTGTCCAACCACAATCCGAACATGTGCATTTTCACTAATCTGGTCATTACGAAAACGATCCGTTACGGGTTGAAAACCAAGTATTTTGTCGAATGTCAAATGTGTCGTTTTAAAGATAACTTTTGGAGCGAACCGACAGACGACAACATATTGGATATCAATAGAGGTGCCGTATACGGTACTCTATTAACAGGGACTGGCCACACACAGTTAGAAGAACTGTTGGCTGTTATCGATGTTCCATGCATGTCTAATAAAACGTATCTAAAGTATGAAAGCGAAGTATGTAAAGCTTTTGCTGACGCCGCCGAAGAAGAAATGCGATTTGCCGGCGAAGCGGAAAAACAATTAGCAATTGCAAGAGATGACCTAATCAATGGTATCCCTCATATACCTGTGGTAACGGATGGTGCATGGATGAAGAGATCGTATCGCGGTGGTGGTTACGATTCTCCAACTGGAAGCGCCTTTATCGTAGGTTATTATACGCGAAAGATATTATTCGTAGGTTTCAGAAATAAATATTGTGTTGTATGCGCACGCGCGTTTAATAGAAACATGACAGCGAAACAGCATGTATGTTTTAAAAGCTGGGGACGTCATCAGAGTTCTACCAGCATGGAAAGCGACATTATATTAGAAGGCTTTCGCAATAGCTTAGAGATGCATGGTTTAATATATAGTAAATACATTGGTGATGGGGATAGTAATGTCTTAAAAAAACTAAGAGATTTCCCATCGTACCCGAACCTTGTTGTGAAGAAGATTGAATACACAAATCATCTTCTTCGCAATTTGCCAAACAAAATACGAGACGCGGGTAATGGTGCCTCATATTTAAAAGCAATAGTTTCGAGTAGTGATTCGAAAATTAAAAACGCTGTAGTAAAGGCTGTAACGTATCGCCGCAATAGCCAAGTATCTTGGGAACGCAAAATTGCTGGTTTAATGAAAGATTTACAAAATATACCTAGCCATGTGTTCGGCGAACACAAAGATTGTGCCTCGTTACAATATTTTTGCAACGGAAATTCAAAAGAGAACGAGGTAAATCTTGTTCCCAAATTGCAAAACGCGCGAGTATATTGTAAAATCGAAAGTGCAATGAAACGTTTGGTAGTGAATGCGGAAAGTTTATTGTATAATTATACCAGCAATTCTGTGGAAAGCTGCAATGCAATTATTTGCAAATTTATTGGCGGGAAACGGACGCATTTAGCTCAAAAAGGTTCTTACCAAGCACGTGTAAAAGCAACAGTCGTAAACTGTAATAGTTTCAAACCGAGGACTGGTGCTTGCCGTGCAATGGGTAGAGAGCCGCCAGCACGCATGGAAATGCTGGAAGAAAAAAATATTGTACGAAGTAGAAAACGTGAAGAACATTTGCGCGTATCTAAAGAATTACGTGGTATTGTTCGTGCATCCAAGTATTCTGGCCGCAAGCAATCAGCTGACAAAGATTATGGTCCAAACGCGGAACGGCCAGATATGGATATGGACATTTTCGAACAATTAAAACTCGATCTGTATGAAAAGTTGCAAAGTCAACAACAGACTCGGAACGTACTGGAGTATACTACTCGGGGTCAGCATGAAAACCCGCAGTGGCATCTCGTACGTAAAACATTGCTTACCGCTTCCAATTTTGGAATGTTGCAAACGAGATACAACTTCCTGCAGTAGCTTGGTACAAAATATTCTATATCCTCCTCAACTTAGAAATGCTGCTGTTGCATGGGGTAAGGACAACGAAAAATTAGCACGTCAAGAATTGGAGGAGCTATTGAGAATTCAAATCAATGATTGTGGGCTGTTCATTGATGCTGAATTCTCATACTTTGGCGCGACGCCTGATGGCACTGTTGGCGACGATATTATCGTTGAAATCAAATGCCCTTACGCGGCGCGTAAAATGTCACCTAACGAAGCGATTGATAAAAAAGTTGCAGGTCTTAACCGCGTATTTGCTAAAAATGA
>NW_026532107.1:0-2635 GCF_026283585.1 Hylaeus volcanicus | reverse complement strand
GACACTGTCGAACGTATTATTCATAAAATGAATAAGTTCAGCAGTGTTAATCCCTTGATCCGACATTTCCCGCGTACCACACATACTTTTGGCCTTGTTACGACTCGGAAATGTCATAATGGATCCAACTGATCGATTAAAAACTTGAGCGCAATATTTAACTTTTATTTTCGGAATTTTTGAAGAAATAACATGTTTTGCAGTAAGTTTCTCCAGGAGTCGGTTCTCCGAAGAAACATTACTGCTATCAATAAAATATAAATCTTCCACGTGTGACCATTTGGCCACCCGTGAAATATCATGTAAATTAAAGCTCAAGTTTTTCGTCAATAAATTGTTCCGGACACATTTTAATAAGTGGGGTAGATCAAACAGCGGTACGATTATGTTATTGTCGATTTCAATAACATCATGCCGCAGTGTATTTGATCTCTGAAAGGCATTTCTTCGCGATGAATCTAATAAGCTTTGGATAGCTTTGCAATTTGTGCTTCCTTGGTCACAAACTGTTGCTACAACTACTATACCGGCCTGACTTGCACGGCGAACTATTTTTTTAAACATACGAACAAGGTTCTCAACTGAGCTGGAACCTTTACAAAATGAATATGCAACAGGTTGTTTCCAAGGTCGCACACCATGTATGCCTTTGAGCATCCACACTGTGGCATGATCCGCGATATCCAAGTTACGCGAAAACCCGGAATCTACAAATCCATCAATAACATCTATTGTAGTATTATACTGCAACGACGGTGCTAAACTAATTTCATCAAAAATCAGACATGCGTATCTGCTTTTTGGGTCAGTAAATAACTCGCACTGCTGTTTGAGTTCCTCAAAAACATTATCGCAAATTCCAGCTTTTAATGGAATTTGCGGTATTAGTTTCCGAAGAGTTTCGATGCTTGGCAAAAGAAATAATTTTGCCAAATATCGATACGCTTTGGAACTTTGCTTATAAATAGATAAAGCTAATATCTTCTCTTCTTCGGTGAAGCGTCGCGCCGATTTTTGTTTGTCCGCGTTGCGCATCTGGGCCAAGAGCATCGCGTGCAGGGGTGTTGGCAGGCTTTCTAAAACCTGATGAAAACCGGTCTGCACGAGATGCTCAATCTTCCCGATGCGTTGTCTTACCGAAGATCTCCGACGCCTCAATTGCCTCGCAGATTTCAAAATCCTGGCCACAGCCTTGTAGATCTTGAGCTTCCTGGGTTTGGTCAAGTTGCTCGACCTAATCATTTTCAGGATGTCACCTGTGGAAAGAAAATATATATAAATAATGCATTTATGTATCACATTGAGATTAAAGGGGGGGCGTTGAATTAGTATAATCTGCTTCAAATATAGCGCTTAATTTGTTTCAGATGGCGCTCTCATATAATATCACAACCTACTCTAGTACTAGCAATGTTGAAATAAAAATGGCAACAGTGCGAGAGTCCGGCTACCCTGTCACTGATAGGCTATCAGCTTCGACCAGCCTCCTGGCCTCTCGCTACAAGTGGCTACATATTGGAAAATAGGACTCCCGATCTGGTTTTTTGCGGTGTTGCCACGTTTCTCAGCACGGCTAGGACTAGAGTCGGCTGTGATAATATATAGGCGAGTAAAAGGATATCCTCCTTTTTCGGTTTTTTCCCGGATGGAACGTATTATTAAAAAAGTCTATCTCCGAAACTATCATAGCCCATACGGCACCTTTCGTTGCAAATATATGCAAATATATTCCTTGCAAGTCTACCGGAGAGTTCTGTCAGTTTCTATCACAATTCTAGACACGTAAGCACATATCACTTCACACAAGACTAACGTGAATCAACTTTATTTTACTTATTTTGCTATGTCAGTATGTATGAAATAATATAATAAAATAAGAGAGGTACACATGCACCAAATAAATATGTGCTTACGTGTCGAGACTTGTTGTGATGGAAACAGACAGAGCTTTCCGGTAGATATAATATTTAACTATTACATCTAGTATTTTTTAAAATATTTAATACCTTTAAGGCCTTTCCTGATAGCTGGTTGAACTTGATTCCTTTTGACAGTGCAACCTGTAATTGTAACAAAGAATTAATAGAAGCACTTTTTAAATGACACGCATAATACTAAATACCTATCATAACTAAAAAAAGGAATGCAATAGAAGATAATATTATTGTAAGGTAATACACTCACCTCTGGATGATCCGGGAAGCACATTATAGGCAAGTGCGTCGGAGTCTCTCCTAGTCCCAGGTCCCACGTTGTCTTGGTATCCAACGGTGAGCACAGGTTGACCTATATTAACAAAATTATATAACATTATATATACACTTAATGTTGGAAGTCTTCTCATTTATATGTGGCGTATTAAGTGTATTAAGATCAAAAACTTACGTTCTTCTTCTTCTTCAATTTCCATTACAAGTTCCTCCTGTTGCTCGATAGATGTGGCAGGTGCTAATAGAATTTAATAAATCTTTTCATTAATAATTTGTTAAATATAGTTTAAAAAGTTTATAGTCAATTTTTACCTGGTAAGTTGCAGCTTGGTACTGCATGACTTGTAAGCTTTGATCCAACGCGGTATTGAATTTCGAAGTGGTCCCCACAAACCACTCGATTTCTCAACCGGTTGGGAGGGAGT
>NW_026532106.1:0-7727 GCF_026283585.1 Hylaeus volcanicus | reverse complement strand
GGAACGAACCGCGTCCAGCGTAAAAGATCGACTTCGCAACCTGGCACTCCACCGATTGCGCCACGCTGCTTCTATGATACCTCCGACTCTTGTATGGTCGTCACTCGTCAATCGAAATTTAGCTATTTTAAAAAATTTATTTCTCGAAAATGAAAGACAGTCGCGCCTTCTCACTTGCAGAGATTGTTCTACATACCCTTCTTTACATATGAAAAAAATTTGATTAAAAAATTCGGGGGACACTAGGCGATGTCTCTCTGTGAGCTCGATCTCGTTCAAAAAGTGCTCGTCCGAATCGTGACCTCCCCTTGTGAGCTGTTGAACGTTTTCGAAACGGCATTTTCTCCGCGTCGCCCATAAATTATTGTAAATACTACCCGAACTTATATGTATCATTGTAATTAGAAAAATGTCACAAATGTAATATTGAAAGTCTCGCTTATTCGGCTAGACCCTTACTTTCAGGAATCGCGGCATCACGCAGCCTACTCGTAGGCACACGGACAATCCATCGGGCGTTGCATGTGTCAGTGTGTCTCGGCACAGCTGCTCACCAGCCTTCATGGCCGGCACCATGTTGCCGAATATTGTTAATTATGACATAAAAGAGCAAAAGTAAACTACCTATAGGAGCTTGCGCACAAGTTTGAACATTTATTTAGCGAATACGACTATTGAGAGGTCTCGAGTCTGCATTGTCGAGACATAAGTAGGACAGAACCAAAACTTTGCAGCTTGTAGGTACACGGACATGGCTCCGAACGTTGCATGTGTGAATGTGTCTCGGGACGGCTGCTCGCACCAACGATACTACATTGTCGTTGTTCACATTCAGACGTCTCGCTTGCTTATAAAGCCTACCTTACTTTACCAGCATCATATTTTGAACAGCAGAAATTGCATTCAGCTCCCCTACTGGCTAAATGTTTTACTTAATTCACTTCTTCTAGTGGCCGCTCAGTTTTTATGTCGCGTCTATCTTTTCGGCGACGGAGTCCACTCCCTTAAACGGAACACGCGGAGCAAAACAAAAACACGTCTATAGAGTAAGACGGCCGATGACGAATAATCGAGATTTATCGTTACGTTAAATACATAGCAGTTATGAATTTTTGTGAATGTATGCGTGAATACTCTAAAAACTTCATAAATGTTATGTAACGTTAACGACATAAGTGTAACGTTATGTTAAATATGTAACCTTAATATTATTTTATTCATATCAATGCCCAGATAGCACCGGACGTCCCATGGACGTCTATTTTATGTTCAGTTTACGTCCAAACGTCCGACGTCCGGCCGGAACGTCCTGCGAACGTCCATGGGACCTAAATTCTGAACGTCCCAGGGACGTCCGCCCGGAACGTCCTACGAACGTCCATGGGACCTAAATTTTGTACGTTCCAGGGATGTCCGCTCTGAATTTCCTAGATTTAGGGAAGAATACTTTTTTTTAAACAAAATAAATATTAAATATTCTTTTGAATATAATATTTATTCAATATGTAGAACAGAATATTTTTTTCAAATATAAAATACACTATTTACAATTGTAAGTTAATATTAATTAATATTATTATCCCAGATAGCACCGGACGCCCCATGGACGTAGAGAGAACGTACAGAAAACGTTCTGGGAATGTCCAGCACCGGACGTTCCATGGACGTACATAAGACGTTCCTGTTCCTGTGCTATCTGGGTATACAATCATTAATTAATATTCGCAACAGAATATTTTTTTTCGTAATGTGACGGGCCAGACTTTTTCTGCCCGTCACGAAGGCACCCTGACCCCCGGAAGGGTCTCGCTCCCTCCTCGCCGGACACCCCAGGCCGGAGGTTGTCCGCGAGAGTGGAGGCATGAGAGAACCGCGGTTAGTAGGGACCCTCCCCCCTTTTTCGCGCGCCTTCACCCCTCGCGGATAGAGCCGCGTCTTCGTACGAGTGCGGCAAGTCGCCGGTCACGGTGTTCTCCATCCCAGGACCGCGGTGTGGCTACCACCGAGAGGACTGACCACCCTCGAGAAGGATACTGCTATCGCCCCTCGACGCGGCCAAGAGGGGAATCCTGAAGATGCCATGGTGGTGGCACACCGTGAGGAGCCCCTACAGCTCTGGGTGGGGAGAGCCGCAAGCCGGCGGCGAGAAGAGCGCTTCGATCGATGCGTGATCGATTTTCGGGCAATTAACAGTTACCCGCGAAGTGAGACGTACGTGTGACGAGCGAGCGAGCCCCGAATTGAGAAGAGTTTTGTAAGTTACTTCGCGCGTTCACCGAGTGTGGTTGATCTGTTCACCCCGTCCCTTTGGAGGGCCATACAGAGGACATCCCCGCAATCAGGGATCCCGAGACCGATAAGATTCAGATAGGGCCCACTGGTTGGGTTTCCTTTTGTAGCGTGCGTGGGTGCGAGAGTGCGGATCGTGTATGTGTGTTCGCGAGCCTGCTCCGGAGCACCCCTTTTCGTCCGCGACAGGACCACCACTGGAGAGAACTCCGTGAGACTTCTCTCCGTCCGTTTCGCGAATCTCCCGCGTGACCTTGCGCGGTCTGAGGACGCGCCGCGTTTCGAAGGAGAAGGCCTCTTCGAAACGAGAAACCGTTAATTCCCGGTGTAATCCTTTTCGATTGTATTTGATTCTAGGGCGACTATTTGTTTGCGAGGCCCCCTATAGAGTTAAGTCGCGCCGGTAACGTATTCGTTTCTTTCCGTCGAATACTTTCTTTTGTATCGGGAATTCCGCGCCGCGTATCCCTTTCGGCGCGTAGTCGCCACACCCTTTTCCCGAATGGTGTGTGTACCGCGGAATTCCCCCGCGTCGGTTTCGATTGAATAAAGAAATCTACCTAAACGTCCACGGATCAAAGTTTATTTCCCCCCATTCGACCTCCCCTGAGTTTCGCTCTCCGTAGAGCAGCCGGAAGGACGAAAGTAACGGACACGAATTGTACGACCGAGCGTGTCGAGTAGCGGCTTTCCCGGCCGCCCACGCGAAGTACCTCACAGTAGATAAAACACATATTTATCTAATATTCGCAACAGAATATATGTTTGAACATGTAAAACAAAATGTTTATTTAATATTAGGAATACAATATTTTTTGTACATATGAGATGTGATATGTACGTAATATTTGGAACTATTCAAAATTACCTAGTAAATTAATTCTTCTAACTTTTCAAAAAAAAAGTTCAAGTCATTTAGACCAATTTCAAAAGAAGGAATTGTATTTTAAAAAGTATCCGAATATTAATGCGAGTCACTATATAAGCCTAAAATATGAGTCGGATTAGCAAAGTCGTTTATGGGTAAGTGAGGAAGCAGGTTGCGGTTGTAGTTCGAAAATCGTGAGTCGAATCCCGCCGGAGGTAAATAAAAATGGAAAGATTTGTTCGTCGTTTTTCATGGAATCCAGTTACAAGAAATAAATACAGTTAACTAAATTTTTTAACAAATAAAAGAAAATATATAAAATTAAAATTTAATTTTTTGTTAAATCTTAATTATACAGAGAACGTTCTGGGAATGTCCACATCGGACGTCCCAGGGATATCCTGCGATGTAAGTGGGACGTTCCAGGGACGTTCACAGGACGTTCAGGGGATGTTTGGACGTTATCTGGATGTCCCGAACGTCCAGTACCGGGCGTCTTACGAACGTACATAAGACGTCCCTTTGCTATCTGGGTGTATACATTTTTGTTAAAATCTTGTAGAAAATTGCGCAGAAACAAGAAAAATGAATATATTTGTTTATAACTTAAAAGCGATAAATATGACGATCATGCCTTTTTTAAAGAAGATCTTAGAAAAAAGTAATATTAAGGTTACATATTTAACATAACGTTACACTTATGTCGTTAACGTTACATAACATTTATGAAGTTTTTAGAGTATTCACGTTTACATTCACCAAAATACATAATTGGTACGTATTTAACATAACGTTTTATTTATATTAGTAGAGTTATGGAGCATGTATGAAACTTTTAGAGTATACACATTGATATTCATCAAAATTCGTAAATGTTACGTGTTTATTATAACGTTTCAATTATGTCGTTAAAGTTACGTAACATTTACCAAACTTTTAGAGTATGCACATTTACGTTCACCAAATTGCATAAATGTTACATAACAAAGTAACAGCTAAATTACGTAACAATTCTATGCAACAATTACAAACTCATTACGTTATTGATGTAACTGATATGTCATAATTTTGTTTTGTTCGATTATTCCTTGGGTTAGTATTTTATTTTCAGTATGGCCAATTTTACGAAGACAGTAGTCGTGTGTGCTAAAAAATTGTGTTAAAAGTGTGAACAGTATCGAGATATTGGTAAGTATGAAATATAAATTCTCTTAATAATTAATGGCAACAAGTGATAATTGTTATCTTGTGGTAAAAAATCTATGCTAATGTAGGCAATTGTACGTATTGACTTTGCACAACGGGCCCGCTGCCGACAAACGGCACCGCTACCAACAATTGGCACCGCTATCAATAAACGGCACCACTACCAACAATCGGCAACGCTTTTCGGTGATCGGTGGCCACTATCGAACACGTGTCACCAACCACCAGGTTGTGTGTATGTATGTCCGTATGAATTTTTGTATGTGTGAATTAGTATTTAAAAAGAACCGAGGAAAGGCCAAAGTCAGTCGAAGCTTGAACTCCTTAGACACCAGTTCATCATAAAATGTATACAGTAAAGTTTGTGCAGTGAGCAAAAGTTTATGCAGTAACATTATTTTCCTTATGATTTTTTACAACATTTTTTGCACGGTCATTTAATGAGAAAACAAGAAATCTTTTATTTGCACTACTTTTTGAATCAGAAGCTTGAATATTTCGAGTGTAAAGTAACATCATCTCTTAATTATAGATTTATTTTGTATTGCATTGCACACTAAATTTCGGTCTAGAATTTTTTTATAATGATCATAATGGTTATTCCAATGATAAATGATATCAATTATGAAATATAATTTATATTATTGTGCAAAATATATGCATTAGAAAAAACTGTAGATATAATATTTTTTCGAATACGTCACATATTCTGAAAGTTTATTATTGAATTTTTTCCTAATAATATTTTGCAAATGAAATAGAATCTTATAATTAATAAATATTTTCTCTGTATGAGTCTTAATTTTTCAATTTGATATTTGGTCATGAATTAATTTGATGTAAATTGATTTTTATTCAAGTAAAATATTTGGTTATTATTTAGAAAGCAAACGGCACCCCCGATTTCGATGATTTTTAGATAGTTTATTAAGTTAGCGATTTCGAACAACTTTTTCCTATATAATATAACCGCTGTTCGACCTTAGTTTGTTTAACTGTTTCTGCGGGGCCCCAACATTCGACAAATATAAGAGGTAAGCTGAAAAATTAAATTTAAATAATTTGATTAATTTTGAATCTCAGCTTGTGTGGCTGTTCGCCTCACGGCAACTAAGATACTTGCAAGCCGGCTGCTGTCAGGCACAATTTAAATTTGATTTTTCAAACCACACCTTATAGAGGTATGTCGAAGGACGGTTGCCTGCAGAATCCAATGTAGTAGTTTCGACAGTTTCTCGAAAATATCTGAATAATTAAGGCCGAGCGCCGATTATATGTATAGGAAAAAGCTCTTTCAAATTTCGAACTTTATAACATATTTAAAAATCATCGAAATCAGAGGTGCCGTCCGCTTTCTAAATAATTACCAACTATAAAAGTTGTATATGTAATATGCTTTTATATAATTATTATGTTTAATATAATTACAATACTAAAAGACATTACAAAAATATTTACATTAAAAGACATTGTAAAATTATGTAGGATGTTTCACTATAATTGTTAAGAAAAAATTTCAAATTTTTTATATATAAATAAAATACTATTTAAAAAATGTAGATTACATTTTTTTCTGAAAGTTTCTATTGGCGTCCTTAAAATATTACATAAATTATATTTTAATTATTGAATTAGTTTGTTTAAAAAAAACTGCAAATGATAAAAAATTTTTCATTTATCAAAATATTTTTAATTCTCCATAAGTTTCCTATATATTGTTTCTGTAATAAATGAGAAGATAACATAAATAAAGTAATATCAGGCAAGCCCAAATCTATATTCGTATACATAATCGCAGTTCATCTATTTTCTATTGCTTTATAAAATTATACACCTATATTATGCCGAAATCAAAAGTAAGACTAGACACTATATCTTTAACGCAACGGCAGCGGCGACGTATTTTCTTAAAAAAATTCCGTAATATTTGTCAAATGAGTATTAATTCAAATTTAGAAATTCAAAATAATACCGTTACTTTATCGAATGTCCCAGATAACATCGAACAATTACTCCAGCAGCAAAAAGTTCTAAAAGAAATTGATTTTGATTATTCCAATGTAATGAACACTCATAATTGTATAGGAAATAATCATGATTTAGTTTCTGAACATTCAGAAATTAGTATTGATGAAAATAGTCCGCAGTCAAGTATTTCAAGTGATAAATTTTCTTAAACTGAATTTTGTAAAACAGAACTTATTAACGACATCAGATTATGGGCTATAACAAATCGTGTGCGTCATTTTGCTATTAGTAGTTTACTGATAATTCTAGTAAAATACGGCCATGATCTTCCTATTGATGCTCGAACTCTGTTTCAAACTCCCAAACAAGTAGCCATTATTGAAATGATACCAGGAAGATATTATCATGCAGGTTTGGGTGATAGTTTGAAGAAATCTATTCGTAAATATTATTGTCGAAGTAATTTACCATCTCAGATCAATATTAATGTAAATATAGATGGTCTTCCTTTAACAAAGTCATCAGGTAGTCAATTTTGGCCTATTTTAGGTAGTATAGTTGCAGATTTTTACACCGAACCGTTTATAATTGGCGTTTATCATGGTTTTGAAAAGCCAAAATGTAGCAATACTTTTTTGAAATATTTCAAGGATGATTGTTTTGAAATTTTCCGATCTAGTATTGTAGAATACGGCAAAAAAATAAATGTGAAATTGAACGTATTTTTCTGCGATGCTCCTGCAAAATCGTTTATCAAGGGAATTAAAGGACATAATACACATTTTGGATGCGGAAATTGTATTCAAGAGGGTGATTACATAGAAAGACGAGTAACGTACCCAGAAATTAATGCAATGTTAAGATCAGATGAATCTTTTAAATTAAAAAACAAGAAGAACATCATAAAATCACTTCAAATCTTGAAGATTTAAACATTGGAATGGTTACTCAATTTTCTTTAGACTACATGCATCTCGTACTATTAGGAGTAATGAAAAAATTGTTACAGTTTTGGATTAATGGTAAACGTAATGTACGTATGGTTGCAACTCAGATAACTCTTGCTTCAATTTCTTTATTATCTATGTCATTATTCCTACCTAAAGAATTTGTTAGAAAGCCAAGGAAATTAGATGAAGTTGATCGCTTCAAAGCCACCGAATTAAGACAATTATTATTATATACTGGGCCAATAATCTTTTTAAAAAAATTATCACGTGATAAATATGTTCATTTTTTGAGTTTGAGCATAGCAATTCGAATTTTATGTAACAAAGAATATTGCGTACAAATGCTTGATTATGCACACAGTTTATTATTGTATTTTGTTGAAAATTATGGCACATTATATGGTCGTCAATATATATCATATAACGTTCATAATTTAATTCATTTG
>NW_026532105.1:0-3481 GCF_026283585.1 Hylaeus volcanicus | reverse complement strand
CCCCCCCAAATCCTAATAAATAACGGATTTGGGTGGAGTATTTAAATATTGGTTTATTATATATTTATCTATTATATAATAAATTTACTATATATTTAAACATAAAATCTTAATAATAAATTAATTAAATATCTTGATTATAAATAAATATTAAATAAATAATATATTAATAAATTATTTATATATATATATATACACACTCTTTTATGTACACGTGTACTGTGATGTATACATCTTGTTTCTTAGCGTATACTTATAAAATACGGACCAATACAATACTAAACTTATTTACAGAAACATAAAATATCGTTAAATTAATTAAAGAGAGTAAACAAAGGTAATTTTCGTGTCCGAGTGACATTTCCAAGTTGTATGTTGTCTCCCACCGGTTTAGTCTATTTTTTAATACGAGTACGGTGGTATCTATACCCGATTCTACTACTGATTACTTTGATACCTTTTCGTCGATGTTTATTATACCCTAAACCTATTTTCGCTGAGGTGTTCCCTTGAGTGGCGTGCTGATATCCGAGTCCATGCTTCTTCGTGTTGTGCGTAGGCTGGATCTGTGAATGAATGCTTTGCAGGTTTCTTCCCAAACCTTTGCTAGGGACGTATCCGTATTTTGTTTCAAGTTGTATGCTGCCATCAGGATCATCGGTGTAGTTAATGTCTTTGTGTTGCGTCTCAGAGTCCGGGAGTGCAGGATCGATGTTGTCTTCGAGTTCGTTCGTCCAAGTATCTAACAAGGTAAGATCTATGTTGACTTCGTCCTTGGTTTCTGCTGTGGGTGTTTTAATTTTTTCTTTTTCTTTTTCAGGTACTCTCGTCGGATGGTTATGTACAGATGGAGGATGACAAACTATCTCTGGTTTGCGAGGAATTAATTTCTGATGCTGGGTAGTCCTTTCTGTTTCGTCAGCTTTGTTGATTTTCATGATGCGTTTCCCTTGTTCTTGTTGTTCAGCGAAAGGTATGATGACGTCTCGAAACTCCAGTAATTTGTTGATATAATCTAATGTTCCCCCATGTTTTGAGAAAAATTCTGAACCAAGTATTCCCGTGTGTTCAATAGGAAACGAGTCGCAGACGACGTGGAAGTTTAAGGGGTATCCATCAATTGAAGATCGAAGGATTCCTAGCGTTGGAATGGATTCTCTAGATATACCTGTAAGTTTTATAATTTCGCCTGTGTCGATGTTAACTTGAGGTTTTAATGCAGCTTGTTTAATTAGGTTATCCTCGGAACCAGTGTCCAGCATGAAGTGCGATGCTCGCGTTATTCCAAGATGGCGGATGACTGTTGAAGGAACTCTTCTTGTTGCTGGGTTGCTAATTCGTGCAACTCTGGGTGTTCGGTTTCGTTGTTGATCACTGCGATTGGATGCGTTTTTATCTCGGTCGTCCCACGAAGCGCATCCTGAGTCTTTCGTGGGTGAGATCCGTTTCCCTGATCTTGATTTCTGGTTGTGGTTTCCTTTTGCCTCTCGTCGTATTGTTTTCTTCTGCAATCTGATTCTCGGTGTCCTAATAGTTGGCAGTAGTTGCATTTACTGGGTGGTGGAGGTCGAGTATTAGGTTGGTAAGGCGTCCTTGCTATTGTCCTTTGATTGGTGTCCGTGGGTGGAGGTGGTTCCATGAATTTGCATTGTTTGGCTGTGTGGTAGAATCTTCCGCATAGTTGACAGCTCACTCTCGATGTGGTGTTGGCGTTGCTTTTCCCGAATCTGAAGATGTCCCTTTCCATCTCGTCGTCGATTTTTACAGCGCAGTCAAAGGTGTCGTCGAGGGATAGAGGACCTTGGAATTGTATTCGGATGCGAATGTCGGGTGGTAAACCATTGATGAAGCTTTCCGTGGTGAATTTATCGATTTGTCTCTTCACTGCTGCGGATGGTTTTTCTTCTTCGATTATTGAATCACGAAGGTCTTTAACTCGCGAGATGTAATCTAACATATGTTCCTTGGGTGTTTTGGTTATATTAACAAGTTCTCCTCGGTAGTGAATAGAATTCGTATTGGGCGCGAAGACCATTCGTAGTCTTCGAGACAATTCCTCCACAGGTCTCAGTTGTTTGTCCTCTATGGCTTGATAACCATGTCCTTCTAATTTGTTTTTGAGTAGGACGACTAATAGTTGTTGACATTCGGGAGGCGAATCTGTTTCTGCTCTTCTACATGCGCGGATGAATTGTTGCACGGGGATATTATGTCCGTCAAATTTAGGTACCGATTCTATCGCGTCGCGTACAGTTTTTATGTCGGAGGCGGAAGGCGTCCGAGTGCAGTTGAAGTTATTTGCCGCGGCTTGTAGGATCATTCTGAGTTGATCGATGGATTTTCTCATGGCCTCGAGTTCGATTTGTAGCGTAATATTTGTGTCCGCGGTTAACGATTCTACTGAAATTGTTTTTCTCTGGTCTTCCATTTGTTGTCGGAGCTCTATTTCTTTTTGTTTTTTGGAGATGTTCGCGAATTGTTGTTCGAGGAACGCAGCGCTGTTTACCGTAAATTCTACCCGTTTATCTGTTTGCATGTCACAGTCGGACTCGACGTCGTTGTAAGTGTTAGAAAAATGTGCGGAATCTTGACTGTCCATTTTGAATTGTTTAAATTAATTTAATATGTATGTAAATGTAATATGTACAATAAATAAAGTATTTCAAAGTTGGCACACTCGCGTTATTCCGTGTCTCGAATGTGTGTTATTATCCCCTTGTGTATTATTTGAATTTTAAATAGTTAGATGTAACGTCCCGGCGTCGTCGATCCTGTCGCGTGTCAGGGTCGGGAGCATTTGGTCGTCATTTAGGAGCCAAGGAGCGACGCGTCCTAGCTCCGATTAGATATTATTACTAATTCTCCTTTCTTGTTTTCAGGTATCGTAGACCAGTATCCTAGGAGGAGGGGAGATGGTGTAGCCGAGCGGAAACTACAACGATGGATCAACAGAAGCGTCCCAGGTAAGTATTAGATGAGAAATTAGGTTAATTATTCCTCTTCTCTTTTCAGGTTCCAGACCGAGCGGAAATCCGGAACGTCCTCGTGGCAAGATGACAGCGTAAGTATCCAAAAGATGGACGATTTTCAGGTAGAGCGTGTGCGGAAGGGTAGGTATTTTAGGTACCTCAACGAGAGTTGGACACGGAAGAAATCGCACCCTCCGAGATAAGATATGAATAATTAAAGGGCGCTAAAAGTTAGGAGAAGCGTTGAGTCAAGGATACATTCATACCCCTTGTCAACGCTTCTGGGAAAGGTTAAAAGGTAAGGAGTTAGGCTGGAATAAGATGTAGCCAGGATACATTCATACCCCGGCCACCTTCTACAGGACAGGTAAGTCTTTAGGGTGTAAAGGATACATTCATACCCCTAATCACCCACCAGACAAGGTACGGAGTCTAAAGGAAGATGTAGCCAGGATACATTCATACCCCTGCTACCTACGGGAGGAAAGGTATGTCCTTAGGGTGTAAAGGAT
>NW_026532104.1:0-1994 GCF_026283585.1 Hylaeus volcanicus | reverse complement strand
GAATGGTGGCCAGGAATACGGCACCAGGGCCCGACGGCATCCCTGGGTGGGCTCTCGCTTTGGCGCTGCGCGTCCAGGGGCCCCGGCTCAGGCGGCTGTTCGACGGCTGCCTAGAGTCGGGGCGGGTTCCGCTGGCCTGGAAGCAGGCCCGGATGGTCCTTATCCCGAAAAAGGGAAAGCCCGCGGATTCGCCCTCCGCGTATCGGCCGATCTGCCTCCTCGACGAGGCGGGCAAGCTCTTCGAGCGTGTGCTCGCTGCCCGCCTGTCGGGGGGCCTGTCCGACGGGAGTATGCAGTTGGCTGACTGCCAATACGGTTTCCGCGAGGGCCGGTCGACGCTTGACGCGATCGACCACGTCCATGCCCTCGCGGGCCGAGCAGTCTCCCGGGGTGGGGTGGCGTTGGCGATTAGTCTCGACATCGCCAGCGCATTTAACACCCTGCCCTGGGGCACGATCCGGGAGGCGCTCCGAGAACACGGAGTGCCTCCATATCTACGGGTCGTGTTAGCCGACTACCTGTCGGACAGGTGGATCGAGTACCCTGGCAGAGGCGGGGTGCCGATGCGTCGGAGGGTCAGCCGAGGCGTGCCCCAGGGGTCCGTTTTAGGACCCCTGTTATGGAACTTTGGGTACGACTCGGTGTTGCGCGGGCACCTCCCGCCCGGTGTCTTTGTGGTCTGCTACGCAGACGACACATTGATCATCGCGGTGGGTCGGGATGGGACCAGGGTCCACAGGCTGGCGGAACTAGCGGCCGCGATCGTGGTCGCGAGGATCCAGGCTCTGGGGCTTCGGATCTCGTCGCAAAAGACGGAGGTAGTCATGTTTCATGGGCTACCTCTGACGCGGCGGCTCCCCCAGACCTGTATCCGTGTGGGTGATGCGGCTGTCCGGGTCGAGGGCCGGATGAAGTATCTGGGCCTCGACCTGGACCGCCGGTGGCGCTGGGAGGGGCATTTCGACCGCCTGGTCCCCCGAATTGAGGCGGTGACGACCCTGTTGGGTCGTCTCCTGCCCAATCTCGGGGGGCCGGAAGAGAGGGTCCGCCACCTCTACCTGGGGGTCGTGCGATCCATGGCCCTATACGGGTCACCCGTATGGGCGCGCGACCTGGTGGCCTGCCGTCGTGGACGGCACCTGCTGCGCCGCGTGCAGCGGCATATGGCCATCAGGATCGCGCGCGGGTATCGCACGATCTCCCACGAGGCGGCAGCCGTCCTGGCGAGGGTCGTCCCCTTTGATTTTCAGGCGGAGGCACACGCCGACTTGTATCGGCGTGTGCAAGATCTCCGCCGGAACGGGGGCGATCCGCAGCACGAGGCGGTCGAAGCCTACCGGCGCCAAAGGTGGCAGCTGGCCCTTGAAAAGTGGCGGTGCCAGCTCCTCGAGAGCGGCGCCGCCCGAAAGAGGACGGTAGCGGCGGTCTTGCCGAGCTTCGATGCTTGGCTGGACCGCCGACACGGGCGACTCACCTACCGGCTCAAGCAGGTGCTCACCGGACATGGTTGTTTCGGTGAGTACCTGCACAAGGTGGGGGCGGAGGGGTCGCCCGCGTGCCACCAGTGCGGCGCGGAGCTGGACTCCGCGCAGCACTTGCTGGAGGAGTGCCCGGCCTTCTCGCGAGAGAGGCGGGCACTCCGCCTAGCTATTGGAGGGGACCTCTCGCTTCCGGCCGTCGTTTCGGCCATGGTCGAGAGCGAGAGGTCCTGGAACGCGGTGTCCTCCTTCTGCGAGACTTCTGTCTCGCGGAAGGAGGATGACGAGCGGGATCGGGAGCGCACCGATCCCGCTCGCAAAGAGAGGAGGAGGTTGAGACGGGCCAGGCGACGGCGGCTAGCTGCCGCCCCTGCCGCAGGGGGGACTGGTCCCCCCCCCCGTAAACCCTCACCTCCTCCTGGCAGTCTGCCGTGTAGGGCGGCCCTGCAACGTAGAAGGCGAGCTCAAGAGTTGGGCTCGCCGACTGCGAGCAGGGCCGCTGGGCATGGGGGGGGG
>NW_026532103.1:0-7755 GCF_026283585.1 Hylaeus volcanicus | reverse complement strand
GTCATTCACTATACAAATTATCTTTGTAAAAAGAAGTGAGATCCCCAAAAAAAACTTCAAAAAAGTAAACAAATTAGGCCAAGTACATGAAGAAGTGGAGGACTCAAGGAGTTATCATAGAAAAATAAAAGATTCCCATAAAAAAGTACAAGAAAGTAGAAAAAGATGTGAAATCAAAGTGACATGGCAGTAGATGAAAGTCCTTTCCAATAAAGTGCAAAGGCGACACTGTGTAACACAATGTAAAATTCGGTGTTTTTCAACTATGCGCAGTTAAACAATTCATGTAAAGTGACTGCTCCACACTTAAGCAGTGACATGAAGAAGCTAAACAGCGTATTATCCACAAACTGAGGCTGTTTAAAAATTTGCCTTGATGTCCGCGGCCTGGAAAGTCAAATGCTTGGCGTGGCCAGCTAAGGCATTCTCAGATCATCAAGATCCATACTTTCTCTCTCACAGGCTTTTACATAATTTGTCAATTTAAAACTCTTACGATAGAAGTACATTTCCATTGTATTGCGTTTTAAATTATTGCTAAGGTCATTCATCGACACCGATACCTTTCCTCTCACAAGCTTTCAGATAATTTGTCAGTTTAAAACTCTGACATTATAAGTACACTTTCATTATTTTGCGTTTTAAAATAATTCTTATTCATCGACACGACCTTTCCTGGCCACGCTAAGCACTTGACTTCCAGGCCGCGGACATCACGGCAAATTTTTAAACAGCCCCAGTTTGTGGATAATACGCTGTTTAGCTTCTTCATGTCACCGCTAAAGTGTGGAGCAGTCACTTTACATGGATTGTTTAGCTGCGCATAATTGGAAACCACCGAATTTTTCATTCTGTTATACAGTGTCGCCTTTGCACTTTGCTGGAAAGCACCTTCATGTACTGCCAGCTCATTTCGATTTCACTTCTTTTTCTACTTTCTTTAATTTTTTGGGGGGGGATCTTCTATTTTTCTATGATTACTGTTACGTACGCGCACTCCTCGCGAGCGATACCGAAGTGGTACACGTACTATCGATCTCAATGATCTTGATAAAAAAATAAGAATACACTGGTTGAAACTTAACTATTCGTTTTTATTGAAAGTAGAGGTGTCTGCTTTGACATGTTACGCTTATGACGGACGGTTTGTATCTAATGTTCCCTTGAAAAATGCCACCCTCGAGGACTCGAAGGTGGTGGGAAAAATGGTCGGGTGGAAATGGAGATTTGTTCGTGATTGGTTGAAATATTCGGTTATAAGAGGAGAAGTCGGCTGAGGAGGAAAAACGGTAACTCTATTGTTTGTAAAAGCCTGGCGGAAAACGGTAAAAATGACCGCGCGACATCTGCTCGCCAAATGTAGTAAAACCTAAGCGCTTACATTTTGGGAACTCGCATTTATGATAGGGTCGACCAGAATTACCCTTAACTGTCGACGGCGGAAAATATAATTTTACGCTTAAATAAACCTTACAACCTAACATGCCGCCAGCCTTGAATGGTCACGTTCAACAAGAAAAAGAACTACGGATAATAATTTTGCAAAAAATCTGAGTCATTAGTAATTAGTTAGCCTAGCCTTGATTAAAAAATAAAAAAAAAAACAAAAAAAAACGAGAGTACTTAAAGAAAGTTAAGTATGTTAATAGTAAAATCATAAGCTCACATATACGTGATTTGAAGCATGTGATATACTTATGTCTAGTGTGAAACACAAGTCAAACATGAAAACATATAAAAATGACTAACCTAATAAATAATGATATTTAGAAAAAGAAATGTAAATAATATCAAAATCTTATTAATATTTAAAATATATAATGAATTAATAACTAATTACAGTGAATTGCTAACTTATTGTTTACGCAATGTCTATAGGCATTGGTGACAGTCGTTTAATACAGCGTTTATAAACTCCGTGTGATGTTCGCACCGTAACTACACGTACGATATTGTCCTTGCCTGGGTGTACAGCAATAATGCGTCCCAATTTCCATTGCATTGGAGAAGTATTGTCTTCGTTAATGGTCACAAGTGCGCCTTCCTTAAAGCTCGCAGCGTTTCCAAAGTGTCACTTAGTCCTAGTGTGAAGTTCCTGTATATACTCGTTATTCCATCTAACCCAGAAATGCTGCTTAACCTTCTGGATGTGTTGCCACGAAGACAATTTATTATGTGGAATATTTCCGAAATCATGCTCTGGTAGTGCTAACAACGAATCACCTATGAGGAAGTGACCGGGAGTTAAGGCAATAAGGTCATTCGAATCAGAGGATAGTGGCAGTAACGTAAAGTAAATGATTTTAATCGTCGATTGTGCCCAGCAGCCACCGAGATAATACTCCAAATGATTAATAAATCTTTATTTTGCAAATATCAAAATAATTCCCGAAAATAAGCAAACATCGCAATATTTGAAGGCATGTATTATCTCAAACGGTTTCGAGTTTCAGTTCTCCATATGCCTGAAGTTTGTGATTTTTGGATTTTAAGAAACATTAAAATCATTTACTTTCCGCCGAAACTTGGAATACCTTCCCCATTGATAGGAAAGAATGGTGCGTCACGTGTAGGGGTTGTCGAAAGCAGTTAGTCGGCCGCTGCATGGCTATCGCAAAATTTATGACAAGGTCGCGGAGTTACCGTGCCTTGGGGAAGTGGTTGTAAAAACGAGGTATCCAACATCGACGGCCGCTACCTCCAAGTCGACCGGCAATGGGTTTGTCTTACGATTGACTGTTCGGCGAAACATGTGTTCAGACAACGCGACGTTGCATTTCGTTAAGAAAGAAACGTTCCTAAGGGATGGGGGCTAGGTAATGAACAAGGGTGGGAGTGTTTTCTGGAAATAAAACTGTTTTTCTCCAGAATTCAGTTTCGAAGTGACCGCCGCAGTGTCAACTGGGAAAAAATGGTGCGCTCAAATCAAGAATAGTTTGAAATATTTTGCGTGTATGTGGAGTGCGGGCGCAATTCGGTGGAGGCAGCGCGGTGTTATCGCCAACGATATCCGCGATCGCGGCCGCCGACTGCCAAGAGCATTCGGCTATTGGCAACGCGGCTTTATTCGGATGGGGTCCTCCAACCGAAGTCTGCCGATTCGGGACGCCCTCGCCTACGTTCCGCGAATTCGGAGGAAGACGTCCTGGATCGGATTGCTGAGGATCCCACCCAAAGTGTGCGCGACGTAAGCCGCAACTCGGGGTAAGTTTAACTTTTTACCGCTTTCGTGTTTGTTGTCGGAATTATGTATTCTATTCATACTAACTATTTATGTTGTATTTCAGCGTCAGCCGGTCGTCGGTGCACCGAATTCTTCGGGAGAATTCTCTGCACCCATATAAATATGTGCGGGTGCAGAATTTACTCCCAGAGGATTATGGAAAAAGGGTGGCGTATTCTTTCTCCAATAATACAAATCGGCCCCTTTCGGGGCCACCAAATATTGGGTGCAAAGGACTCGGTGCAAAGTGATAGTGACCGTGGAAACCCCTGTGTAAAGTGCAGTGAGTTCAGTGACCGGCCGTCCCATCAGCTGAGCCGCGTAGCAGGTACCAGGCCAGGATCGGTGCGATGACCCACTCGTCGCAGCCCTTCTTCACGAAAACAGGTCAACTTACAAGTCAATGGGTGAGTCTAATTTTAATTCTGCCTTCACATGTTAACCCTTAGAAGCCTGATTTTCCAAATTAAATTTTAAAAAATATCAATGTATTTATGATTTGAACAATTTTGACAGCTGACGTTTATTTTTTCAACTTTTGTTCAAAAGAACATTATGCAATGGTAACATACATACAGCCAAATATTAAAAACAAACCAATTGCAAGTGTACAATTCGATTTAAAAGTTCGGTATCAAATTTGAAACTTAGGGCATTTAAGGGTTAATTTCAGGCATTTTTATTACTGGTATTTTTACGTTGTAACACATGAAATGCCTCATTTTGTATTGGCAAATTTTTTTATCCACTTTCTCGAAAAATATTTCTATCCTTCAGATCTTTGACGCATTAATGCAAAGTTTAGAGTCTCCTTCATTTTAATTTTCAAACATTTACATATTTTCACCCATTTTCTTATAGTTGTAAGTTGTACATTTTAACGATTCTCATGTTAAAGTTAGATTCAAATTTATTATGATAAATTGTCATTGAAATTTTTTAACGATTACGTATTTGAAGGTAGGAAACGTATAATTTCTTCATTAAATGTATAGATTTCGATACCTCCTATCTTGATCAGTAACGTTTAATATAAAGAAAAAGTTATATTTGCTTAAAGTTTTCATTATAAATCAGACGTTTCATGTGCTACAACCTCACACTGGTATTAACGCGTGCTGTCTTACCGGCCCGCTTGTTCGCTGGCTCGAGCCTCCTCGCTTACGCCTATGCTCTGAGCGCGCGCTCCTCGGACGCTGTGATTGGTCAGTGTTTTTCCTTAATAATTCAAAAACGAAGCCCCATCCGACATTTTTGCAAACGAAATTGTTGTTCAGAATCGTCTCAGCTACCCCCCATTTCCGGCTCCTCCCCGAGTTTTGGGACACCCTGTATACGCGCGACGCCTGAATGTTCGCGAAACTTTTCGAAAACCAACCGCTTTTCTCGCTCGTTACATTTTATTATTTGACGCACACGTATACGCACACAGTCACGCTCGCGGGTCAACGCACTCAGGTGTTGCGCGATCAGCTGTTGTCATACGCTGTTTTTGTCGCCTTCTTCGGCTCGCGTTCGCACGTTTTTCTGTTGTATTTTCCTACGCGTGCGTTCACCTCAGCCGATAGCGGTAATTTGACGTTTCGTTCCTACATGTAATACAATAAATAATGTATTACAAATAGTGGATCTCTGTTCCGTTTCTCATTTTCTCGTTATTTAAATTCTGCCATGCATTCTGTAAACGTATGAACTGTATTCTAATACAATAAATTGTGCGTTACAAATAGTTGATTTCTATTTTTCATTTCTCGCTTTATCTTTAACATTTAAATTTCTTGCAGTAAGACATCCTGCCATGCGTTCTCTCCCTTTCTTTTTACAGTTCATACGTACACAGAACGTGTGACAGAAAGTCTTGTTACAAGCAATTTAAATGTTTATCATGAAGTGAAAATAAAAAAAGTGGTCCACTATTTATAACACACAATTGATTGTATTAGAATACTTATTCTTATTTGCACAAAATGAACATTTACTGAAATTTGTATTATGAACTGCACACTCAAACATCAAATTTATATATATCTTTCCACAACGACAAGATAGATATTTCATCACTTATAACCATATACTTCCCAATACAATATCACTACACGTAGCCTTTAAAATAATTCTTCAATTCGCGACGTCAAAATGTCACCAATACAAACTGACAGGTTATACAGGTTAGAAATGATAACTGTCAGAAATACAAACTGACAAGTTATACAGATTAGAAATGAACGAGCGGCGTGAGCGGCAGCCATATTACAATTCCGGCAGACGAGCCCTGCCGACTGATTCCGATAGTCGACGAATCGACGAACAGCCTTAACTCCTATTGGCTAAGTGTTGACAACAAATCGACTGGAAAAGTATAAGACGGTAATATTTTTGCATGTATCGTGACATGGTATTACGATATCTCAGTTGTACGTGTACTGATTTTATTGATTTTGGTTTTATTCGAAAGCTTATATGCGATTTACATAAGAAAAATGCGTTTAAATTTAGAAAATATTGCAAGCGTGATGAGATATTAATGAAAGAAGTTTCCAGTTAGGTTAGAATGGACTATCTCTCCTGTAAAAGATAAGCGGTAGCGCCACGTTATACAGGGTGGCTGTATAATTTTTTATAAACTTGGCGTCGAGACGCTACCGCGACTCTAGATCCATAGAAAAATTTTTTCTTGCGATTTTCGAGTTCAGTAGGCAAAAATAAATAAGAAAAAAATTGTGGCACTGAATGTACATTTTTTTTTTCATTTTGTAAACTAGTGTTATTTTAATATGGAAGTAGGCCGCGTTGAATGGCAGGAGAGTATTGTAACGCGAACTAGTTAAATATTGTATAGTTTTAATTTTTTAATTTTAGAAATTTGTATATATGTATATACTACTTAGAATTATAATCAGAGTGAAGCTATGTAACCATAGAACTCGACTTTTCAAAAATTGATTTCTTTATATACAAAATGATAGTATTTCGTTTGTACTTGATTGTAACGCCTTTCGTTTCATTCGTACCTCAATAGTTTAAATTTTACAAACAATTTTTGATACGGTTGAATTGTAAAATTTAAACTATTGAAGTACAAATAAAACGAATGGCGAGACAAACGTTTACAAACTATTCTAAGGAATGGGGAAAAAACAGATTTCAAAAATCTCAATGTCGGGTGCTGACCATTTTTTCATTTTTTTTAAATTATTAATTTATGAAGCTACAAACGAAACTATTGGTGGTATAATCAAGTACAAACGAAATACTATCATTTTCTATAAAAAAATATTCATTTTTGAAAAGTCGGGTGTCAGGTTCACATGGCTTCAGAGTGGCACATATGGAAAATAAATATTAAATAAATATATAATTTACCTGTTCTGTTATAGCCTGCTTCTTCCATTTCCTTCTGAATTTTCCTCCAAATATTCGCCCTTAATTGGATATCTTTGTATGGTTTCAATTTTTTCACATACAGTGATGGATTTTCTCTCACTTTTTCAGTAAGGAATTCATCCTCTGCAGGGGTAAATTCCAATCTCTGATATTTCTTTGCACTCATTGCACCTCTTTTTGCACAGAAATAATAATAAACAAAATTCACGTAGATTCACGATTTCGATGTATACCGTTTGCGATCAACAAGTAGACTGACATGCTGATGCCTTGGGTTTTTCTACGACAAAACCCATGAATATGAATTTTGGTGGGGGTAGTGACGACCGCGAAAACGTGAAAGCTTGTGGATGCAAAACTTGCAGGTAAAGTATAGTCGCTGGAAGGGTTCTTGTGAGATCGTAAACCGAAACAGTAGTTATTGCTTTATTGGCCCAGGTAAAGCCCTGGTTTTGCTGAATGAGATCGCCACGGAAGATTCCGTTCGTTTAGGCTGGACGAAATGGTCGACGAAACAAGTGATTTGAGTCGATGAGGCCGGTTTCTCTGAAAAAGCGTCACGAAATGATAACGGAAACCGAAAATAAGGATTGTGGACGGATTCACGAATACCCAACTCATAGTAGTGTTTGTGTAAAATCCGGGACGATATTCCGTGGACCCCATTCCGTCTAAACCAAATCATTTTGGTTTCAACGGAACGGAGCGGATCGATTTGCGTGAGTGCGAGTGAATAGACACGAGGAATTCTGTCTTCGTTTAGGGTCGAAGGGACCGGGGACAATACCGATACTTGACCCAACCTTTTTTTTTCGCTACGACTCTACCCCAGGGGGTATGTTCCAACCCAATGTTTCCACAATTGACGATGTTAGAAGTCAAATTCAAAGTACAGTGAACCAAGTCTTTTCGTGGATACCCGATATCGCGATAATAGGGAACTCTATATGTAATTCTATGTACAGTGAGTAACTTTAATGTTCGGACGAGATTTATCTATCTAGATATGAGATTTTTACTTTGTTACGTCATAATTTCGTTTCTAATAAAACAAATAAAAAACATAATCAAGTATTATATTAAGGTATAAATCTAAGGCCAACTGTAAAGCATGAAGGAGGCAGTGTGCTTGTCTGGGGCTGTATATC
>NW_026532102.1:0-1061 GCF_026283585.1 Hylaeus volcanicus | reverse complement strand
AAATGAAAGGAATAATAAATTTAAGGAACATCGATTTTTTTTTTTTTTTATATGGATTTATTTTACGTCGCATCTATTGCATGGTAATTAGCGACGAATTTGATTGGGTTTCTGTTGGGTTTCTATATACTACTGTAGAGTTTGGTGTCCTCGAGGTAGTTGATGGTATTTTGCATATGTTCCTGGGATGTTAGAGCTGTTTCTGGATTGACGTTATACTTCCTTCTTTGTTGATCGAATTTGCTGCATTCGTATAGTAGGTGGTCAATTGTGATTTCCTCATTGCAGGAGTCGCAGTGGGGAGGGTCCGTTTTCTTTAATATGTATTCATGTGTGATTTTTGAATGTCCAGTTCTCAATCTAGTCATTATTATTTTTTTTCTCCTGGTCATGGAGTGTTGGGGTACTGTTTGGTAAAAGTCGTGCGTTATATTGTGAGTTTTTGTTCTTTTGTTGTTCCATATTTTATTCCATTCTTCTTTCGATGTATTCTTGTAATCAAGTCTTGGTATGGGATTTCTATTTCATTATTTGGAGCCATGGTTGTCGCTTCTCTTGCAATGAGGTCTTGCTTTTTCGTTGGCAGTGATGCCTTGGTGGGAAGGTACCCAAGTAATTATTATGTTTTTGTTTTTGTTCGTAAGTTTGGTGCACGTTTCCTGGACTTTTTGGATGATTTCGGAGTTATTCTTTTCGTTTACGTTCACTCTAAGGCTTTTATTACACTTATGGAGTCGGAATATATAACGTGGTTTTGTAAGGGATGTGTAGATATAAGGTTGACAGCTTCCAGTATTCCTAAGGCTGCAGCGGTAAAGATAGTGGTAGATTTAGGTAGGCTTTGTTTTATTTCGGTGTTTTCAGTGATGATAGCATATCCCACTCCATTCTCCGTTTTTTATGCATCGGTATATATTTTATTGTGGTTCGTGAAGTTATAATCCAGTTCTAGGAATTTAGATTTGTGTTCTATTGGAATTTTTTGGTTTTTTTGGAATATCTGCCAACTCTGTATTGGTTTTTGGAGGTTTTATGGTCCAGGGAGCTATATTTCCATGTTT
>NW_026532101.1:0-4921 GCF_026283585.1 Hylaeus volcanicus | reverse complement strand
TGCATTCTTACATATACAGGGTGTCCCAAAACTCGGGGAGGAGCCGGAAATAGGGGGTAGCTGAGACGATTCTGAACAACAATTTCCTTTGCAAAAATGTCGGATGGGGCTTCGTTAAGGAGATATTAAGCGAAAACCCCGACCAATCAGAGCGCGCGTAGACCGTTGGAGCGGCCGCGGTAGCGTAGGCTACGCGCTGGCGGCCGCGCTTGCACGCGAACAAGTGACTCGACGTGCATCGAAGCATCGACCTAGCGCGTAGCCTTCGCTACCGCGGCCGCTCCAACGGTCTACGCGCGCTCTGATTGGTCGGGGTTTTCGCTTAATATCTCCTTAACGAAGCCCCATCCGACATTTTTGCAAAGGAAATTGTTGTTCAGAATCGTCTCAGCTACCCCCCATTGCCGGCTCCTCCCCGAGTTTTGGGACACCCTGTATATATCTCCAGATATAAACAAGTAATAAAATGGCGGGTAAATTTTTCTGTTTAAACTAGAGTTATAAATAATTAAATTTGAAGAGTGAGAATTAATGTCTACACCTAGTAATTGTTAAGTACACTTAAAATCTGTTAGAAGAACAACAAAACCAAAATTTCGTGGCTACTGGACTTCGTATATGTAAATTAATTTTAATGGCCATCAGGTTGAGACAAAGGTTATACATATTGATTCATTTTAATGAAGCTATTTATATACAACGTCGATATTTATATCCACTCCCTCTTTAAAATAAATTATTAAAAGGTTTAAAGTAAATATTTAATGTGAGCGAAAACTTATTTAATGTGAAAAATAATGATACATATGATTATAATCGTGTAAGTATACATACATGGAAAAGAACATTGCAACGCGTCCGATACATGATGCGACCACGAGGTAAGTAAGAGCAGCAACGTGCTGTCGCCGAGCGGTGGGCAAACAAAAACGGAAATTACGCGCTTTCCAAAATATTCGCGCAGTTCCTGTCGCGCGCTATTTGGACTGACGCAATCCAGCTATCATTTAATACGTTTGATAAGAATTATGAGGTAAATACACAATATGTACATGTAAAATATACTTCAGACTGTACTCAAACTAGGATATCTTTGATATTTTAAAAATTATTATTTTTCTCGGTCCACTAAAAGTGTAAATTATGCCATCATGAATACATTTTTTCATAGTTTACGCGATAACCACATTCACAATTAACGAAATAAAATCATTTTTTCATTGATTTGGACTGTCAGGGCGGAAGCAATCTCACTAACATTTTGAGCACGTACCCTTTGACGTAACATAGAATATTATTCACACCTACGAAAAAATCGAGCTGCAAATATAACAGAATCTTCTATACATGTATAAATAAATGTACCAAATTTCAAAAGTAAATGTTCATTACTGTGGTCGCAGAAACATCATGAAGATTGCCTCGATAGTGATACAAATAAAAGGATACTTCGTAAGGGGGGAAACCATGTTAGAAGGCCAAATATTATGTTAGCTTTTACAAAGAAAAATTTATGAACTTCGTTTTCAACTTTGGAAGTACTTTAGGTAAGTACATAAAATAATTTTTGAAAAAAAAATATAATCGACTTCGAAAAACATTAAAACTGCATTAAGAAGTATGAAATGATTGCTTAAAAGTATGACAAAATGCAGTGAAAAGTATGAAATAATTTTTATTTAAACTCCATTATTGCTCATCAGCTCTTGACGAATTTGGTTAAATTATTATTAAACACAGCATATTAAATACAATGCAACCTTTTCGGAGACGAAGCAAAATTTATAATTACCTACATTCAAAATTACCAAAGTTGATTTAACTATCTGCCGGAGGAACAAAAAATACCATGTGTAATTATTGCTATCGTTATATCAGCTTTAGACATCATATGCATTAACAATATTCAATATCGCCACCCCCACTAAATACTATCCTAAACCTGCTCAGACACTATTTCCGTGTAGATAGTATACACATTAACAGGATTCAATATTACCGCCCCTACGAGAAGCTACCTGAAGCCGGAATTAACGATTTTTAATTTTGCGCCGGATCCGAAAAGGTTGCATTGTATTTAATATCCTGTATTTAATAACACCAGTTTACAAAATAAGATACGTAGCCCGTAGTGTGTGCCGGATGACTAGACATTTCGGTCAGAATCCTCGGCTAAAATTTGAAAAAATTATATTAGGTTGTCCAAAAAGTTTCTTTCGTGAGTTGCATTCAATTATTTTCTGTGGCAGTGTTTATATAAATAAACAATCTAATTTCTTAGACATTGATGCTGTAACAGTAATGGAGGGAAATGAATTGCACACAATTTTGTAATGTAACATAAAACATAAAATATTGTGTATGAATTCATTATTAATAAAACGAAAGAAACTTTTCGGACAACCGAACAACTTCCGATGGGGTAAACAGATTTCAATGATCAAACCGGGAAAATAGGCGTCTTTAAACGAAGAATTTAATAAAAATATAAAACAATCGAAACAGTCTATTTTTTAGCTTTTTTTACGGAAAATATATAAAAAGTTGTCAAATTTTAACAAATTCGTAGCTTTTTAGTATTTTTTTTAAACGAAACAAAATGTTTATTTTAGATTTCGGAACGGTGTTGCCCGTCGATTTTTGTCAAAATCTAAAATTGTCTGTAAAAATTATTTTTCGCGTCCTCGGTCAAAATGAAGCATATTTTTGTTACGTACGGAGACTTCACTTCGTTTCGTCATTTCTATCAAACCTCTCCTCCGTGACATTTGCCCTTTCGAGCGGATATGGCTACGACCCTCCGATAAAGTTTTACTAAGAAACTAGGGCGCGTCCCTGTGCTGATTTCCACGGAAAAATAGGACACGTGCCTCTACGCATCACCCCATAAAAATTCATAGAATCGACTCCCACTACCGCTTTAGTTGAATTTAGGGTATAATAACGAAGTATCGAACAACATTTTCGTTAAGAAAAGATTGTTTCAAATCACCCCCCGAAACATCCCATTCAAGGACATCCAACATTTTTGGGGACCCTGTATAGTTGCAAATGAGATTATCAGGAATACATGTGCAATTAAATTTGAAAAGATTGATTGGGTTTGATAAATTCCTTGTCGAGCTACACCAGAGCATAGCAATTTTGCACCAACAATGGTTTTAAACAATGAAAGTGTCTATAAATTTTTGCAAATGGGAACATCACAGAATTCATTTATCATGAAATGCGGAAGGCTCCATCGCAATCGGTTAATTCCTTGCCGAGTTACATAAAAGAATAGAAATTTTTCAATAACAATAGTTATAAACAATAAGGAAAATCATTTTTGCAAAGTGATTAACTCCTAAACGAGTCCGGTAGCAAAATGTAAACGGTTTCATCGATTTTATCGAATTAAGGCCGAACATACGTGAAATAGTACAATTTTGCGATAAAAAGTGCAATAAAGTGGTAAAAAATGGAAGTAGGTCAAATGTCTTTTTAAGCTTTTAAGACGCAACGAAACCCTACCAGATGCAAGAAGATTCAATCCGATTGGTCTATCTATCTCGGAGCAAGAAGCAGTATAAATTTGTCGGTTTTTTGCAAAAAAAACGGATAAAACATGAGAAATCCCAAAATTTTTTGATAATGGGACCACCCCGGAGACATGCTCTAGAAGATGCAACAGGTTTTATCCCGATTGATCAAGCCGTCTGGACGTAATTGATTAACATACATTTAAAAAAAAAAAAGAAAAGAAAAAAAACCATGTCGAATTGAGTAATCTCGTCCTTTTCGAAGTCAGTTAAAAACCCATGGGTTTTGCATTTCCCGGGTTCATTTCTTGAGACAAATGAAATGTTGTTGTAAAAAGATCTGGCCACGGAGTGGGTAAGGCGTTGCCTTCTGAAAAGACGACCGTGTTGAACCGCACAGCACTTACCCCAGAACTTTCATTGCACAAGCGTCATTGTTTTTTTCTTGAAAATAAATTGTATTTCTAACACGCATAAAAAAAAGTTACGAGGTCAACTAACAATCCCAGTGGCAAGTCTACGTTAGCAATACGTAGGTGCGTCCACGAACACACATCCCCATTAACGAATTGTCCAAAACAACAACTCTCAGCCCACGGCTCGTAACATTTCATCAAACGAGTAGAAGCAACTTATACATATATTATTTATGTGTTACGAGCCAGGGCGATAGCGACGCGGGTGAGCCCAGCGAGTGGGATAGATTCGAGAATAGAAGCAAACCGATTAGTTCTGTTGTTTCAATGGTTCCGACGATTGAGGATGGAGTAGAAAATGCAGACGACTCTGACGCGAAGTCAGATAGCTGCAGGATTCGGCATTTCCCAGTAAAGGGTAACCGTAGGATAGGTTAAGTTGGGGAGTTCGGTTTAAATACACAGAGACTGAATCGTGCTGTTGAAATATAGCACGCGTCGCGAATAAAGCCTCGCCACTATTAATTTAATTAAATAACAACTCGAGCGGTAAAGTTATTATGTTGTGGGATCGTTACACTGGCTAGGATCGCTTCAATAGTTTACAAAATAAAAAAATTGTTATGTACATTCAAGGCCACTACTTGTTTTCTTATGTATTTTGACCTGCTAAATTCGAAAATCGCAAAGAAAAAATTTTGTATGGATAGGTTCTCGAGATATGAATTCTTTTTTGATTTTCTTCTGACATACCTTCACATTTTAGGCCATATCTCGAGTTAGAAACGTCCGATTGAGTCTAACAAGATACCATATTAAAGGTAATCGAATCTCAAACTATTGTTTCTCACATTGTTTTTTAACTGGTTCGGTGTTTAAGTTTATGAGTCAAAATATATGAGAAACTTCGATATTTCGGCTAAAATAAAACACAAAAATGTCCAGTTTCTTATTGTTTACGTATAGATCGCACTTTTACGAAGA
>NW_026532100.1:0-5412 GCF_026283585.1 Hylaeus volcanicus | reverse complement strand
CCGGATCTACCGGAAAGAGGGTATCCACGACACGCTCCAGAACGGGGAAGTCGAGGGACTCCGTGACAGGGGGGGCGGCCGGGCGCATGCGGCCCCCATGGATCCTTGTCCAGAGTCCCGAGGAGCTCTCCCCAGGCGCTCGCCTTGGCCCTCCTGATGGCGCGCTGGAGGTCCATCGTGGCCTCTCGGTAGACCTCATACAGCGCCGCCTCCCTCGCCGGGTCGCGGTTCCGTCTCCGGCGGGCCCTCGTGCATGTAGCACGCAGCGCGGCAATCTCGTCGCTCCACCAGTAAGCGGCCCGCCTCGGAAGCTTCTTGGCTCGGGGCATGGCGGCGTCGCACACCGCCGTCAGCTTACCGATCGACGTCCGCGACCGGTCCAGCCAGGGCATCCGGCCAGGACGCGGCGAGGGCAGCCGCCATCAGGGCGTCCTTCTCCAAGCGCTTCAGCGCCCATCTGCGCGGCGGTCGGCCCGGCGCGGGTCCGCGAGCGGGATGGTACTGAGGGGCAGCGGAGACATCCATAAGGATGTAGAGGTGGTCACTGACGGACTCCACCTCCTCCGCTACCCTCCATCCCGACACGAGACGCGCGGCGGCAGGCGTCGCCCACGACAAGTCGACGATCGACTCGCCCTGCCACCGCACGCACGTGCTCACGGACCCCCGGTTAAGCAGTCGGAGGTCCGTCCTCGCCGCCCACTCCAGCACTGCCCGACCCCTCGCGTCCGTTGCTGGGCCACCCCACGTCGTGGACTTGGCGTTGAAGTCGCCCAGCACAAGCGTTCGGGCTACTGGAGAGCGGGACAATGCGTCCCGGACCCTGTCCAGCAGCCACTCGAACGCCGCGAGGGGGGCACTCGGAGGGGCGTAGACCCCGATCAGGGCCAAGCCGCCGCACTCCGCCCCGACGAACCCGTTGGCGCGGGCGAACACGCGGATGGCCGCGGTGTCGCCGCCCACTATCACCACGGAGCCCAACGCGTCGGTCACCCAGTTCGGGCGGTCGGCGACGCGGTATGACTCCGCGACGACCGCCAACCCCACACCTAACTCGGCCAGGCAGTGGATAAATAAGTCCTGCGCCTTGGCCGAGAGGTTGATGTTGGCTTGGAGGATCCGGACCGGGGGCATGAACTTTAGGCCATGTCCATGGCCTCCCCCGGGCCGGATCCTCCCTCCATCGCAGCGGGCGATCTCGCCCGCAGCGCCTCGGCCGGCGCATCTGCCGCCGGTCGATTGACCGGCGTAGATTCGCCCGAACTCGGGGTCGTCACGCGAGCCCTCCTCCCCTGCTTTGGCGGTGGAGGGGCACATTTTTTGGCCCCGAGCCGGTGGTCGGCTGGCCTGCCCAGGTCAGCACAGACCGGGCAGCGTATGGGCGCCGTGCACTCACGTGCCCGGTGGCCCGCACCGGCGCACCTGTAGCACCGGTCCCCGCGGTCCGCTTCGAGGGGGCATTTCTGCCGCACGTGCCCGAGCTCCAGGCACCTGAAGCAAGGCCTCCACTCGGGTGGACGACCAGCCGACGAGCAGGCCGCCAGCCGCCAGGAGGGCCCTCATGGGAGCCGCCGGGCAGCGGAGCCAGACGGTGCCCAGCCCGGACCCGGAACGCCGGATGATGCCGGTTTGGACCTCGTCCACCGGGCACCCGGTTACCGCGGCAACTGCCGCCGCCACGCCGTCGGCCGTGACGGATTCGTCCAGGCCGCTAACTCGCGCCTCGGCGGATTTAATCGGCCTGGACACCCTCACGTCCGTGCCGGCGAACAGCTCCGCCAGGCGACCGGCCAGGCGGTCCGCCCCGGCAGCGCTGTCCGGGCCCGGGATCTCCAATATGGAGGACCCGGTCTGCCCCTTGCGGTACCGGATGCCGGTTACCCCGACATCCCGTAATCGTACGCCAGCGACCGCCTCTGCCATGACCTCTGAATAGGTCATGGCGCTGCTCGGGGCGACGGTGAGGGATACCGCCGCCCTCTTCGGCGCATGCGCCGGATGAACCCGCGGCCCGGCCGGAGCTCCAGCCGGCCACGCCCCGCGAGTGCGAGAGCGTGCCGCCTCCGCACGCCTCTCCTTGCGTCTGAGCACCTTCGACCATGTCTCAGGTGCCGGACTAGTCAGGGAGGGCGCGACAGGCGCAGGCGGAGGCCTCGCCCGGGACGCAGCCGGGGCAGGCGCGGCACAGGGCCGGTCTCGGCCCGGCAAGGCCGGAGCAGGATGGGCAGCGGCGCCACCCGCTTGCTTCTTCCCGCTCCTCTTCCTGCCTCTCTTCTTTCTCGCGGGCTCCCCGCTGACTGTCCCGGGGCGGCTCCCCACCGCCGAGGGGCCAGGCTGGGTGGGACCCGCAGGAGGGCGCGGCGCGGCCCGCGGCACCCGCTGCGGAGCCCCGCTCGCGGCGGCCACCAGCGAGACCGCCACCAGGCGCGCCGCGAGGCGCACGTCCATCTCGCCGCAGAGGCGACGGATGAGGCCCTCGACGTCCACGCCGGATCGCAGGCTTCCGCGACGGACCGGCGGGCGCAGGCCTCGAGGCAGCAGGCCGACTCGACCTCGCCGTCGAGGACGCACTCGGGCGCGAGGGGGGCACCGGCACCGATACCGCCGGATCGACGGGCGGCGGCACCGACGGCACCGCGGCAGGCGCGACCGGGCCCGCGCAAGCCGGGCTTCCAGCTCGGTCACGCGGGCCCTAGGCTCGGCGACCGTCCGCTCCAGCTCCACCTCCCGGGCCGAGGTCTTGACACGATTCGCCTGTTCGACGGCAGCGTGTCTGATGGTGGCCACTGCAATCCGCAGCTGGCGCACCATCGGCCCCTGAAGGTTGTTGGAGCATTACGCAACCCTCAGGACCGCCCTGGAGCTCTCGAAAATCCGAGAGCCCAGTTCGGCGGTCGGCGCGTGGCGCATCTCCGCCGCCAGCTCCTCTTCACCCTTGAGGGGCTTGCAGGACCTGGAGATCCGGACGGAGGACACTAATGGTCCGCGACGTCCACCGCCAGGCGCTGCTCCCTCTCGCTAGGCTTTCGCTTAGCGTCGGCGAGGCCGACACAATCCCCAGCAGTAGGGGGTCGACCTCGCTTCCTCCTTAGCGGCGACTGCAGGGAGCGCGCCGACCACACCGAGCTGTCTGACCCGTCGGAGTCAGCGCCGGTGCCGGACGCGTCTGCAGCCGCCAGGAGGCGGCCGGAGCCGAGCTCCCGCCCCTCCACCCTCTCCAACCGGATGACGGGCTACGCGAGAAGCACGTCCTCGCGCACCCTGACGCCGGAAGACGCCGCAGCGGAGGAGGTCCCCCCTACAGACGTCTCTTCACCAGGCGCATTGCTGAACCTGGGGGCCTGGTGGTCCACCCCGGGGTTCTCCCAGTCGTAAGATAACGACGCGGGGGAGCCTGGTCGACTACTCCTCACCGCGCCGGTACTGAGGGATCCGACGCCCTCTGCACCGTAAACGCTTAATCCTCGGTTGTCCATGTTCATTTTCAAAGCACCCTATTGCGGGTGGGCGCCGTACCCATGCCTCCAAACTTGCCATGTCGTCAACAGAGGATCCGCCATATGCCAGCTTACCGCGTTCGCCCTCCGCATCCAGCAAGTCGGTTCTCGCAAGCGAGCGCCGACTCCTGAAGCGGAGGTCCAGGAACACCACGAGGAGGTGCGGTGAGTGGACTTGACCGGACGCAACCCGCCGACTTCGCAGAAATTCCCCGTCCAGGAGGACGCCGAAGCGCCACCCTGGTGTAAGGGAATATCAGCTAGGTCGTGGTTTTTGATCCGACCTGGAGGTTTGTGGAAGAGGCATGGTGACCACGACCAACTGCCCCAGTGCCAGGAAAGCGTGCGTCCAGCCTCATGCTCCCACGCATTTACCACCCTGCCCTGGGGCACGATCCGGGAGGCGCTCCGAGAACACGGAGTGCCTCCATATCTACGGGTCGTGTTAGCCGACTACCTGTCGGACAGGTGGATCGAGTACCCTGGCAGAGGCGGGGTGCCGATACGTCGGAGGGTCAGCCGAGGCGTGCCCCAGGGGTCCGTTTCAGGACCCCTGTTATGGAACTTGGGGTACGACTCGGTGTTGCGCGGGCTCCTCCCACCCGGTGTCTTTGTGGTCTGCTACGCAGACGACACATTGATCATCGCGGTGGGTCGGGATGGGACCAGGGTCCACAGGCTGGCGGAACTAGCGGCCGCGATCGTGGTCGCGAGGATCCAGGGTCTGGGCCTTCGGATCTCGCCGCAAAAGACGGAGGTAGTCATGTTTCATGGGATACCTCTGACGCGGCGGGTCCCCCAGACCTGGATCCGCGTGGGTGATGCGGCTGTCCGGGTCGAGGGCCGGATGAAGTATCTGGGCCTCGACCTGGACGGCCGGTGGCGCTGGGAGGGGCATTTCGACCGCCTGGTCCCCCGAATTGAGGCGGTGACGACCCTGTTGGGTCGTCTCCTGCCCAATCTCGGGGGACCGGAAGAGAGGGTCCGCCGCCTCTACCTGGGGGTCGTGCGATCCATGGCCCTATACGGGTCACCCGTATGGGCGCGCGACCTGGTGGCCTGCCGTCGTGGACGGCACCTGCTGCGCCGAGTGCAGCGGCATATGGCCATCAGGATCGCGCGCGGGTATCGCACGATCTCCCACGAGGCGGCGGCCGTCCTAGCGAGGGTCGTCCCCTTTGATTTCCAAGCGGAGGCACACGCCGACGTGTATCGGGGTGTGCAATATCTCCGCCGGAACGGGGGCGATCCGCAGGACGAGGCGGTCGAAGCCTACCGGCGCCAAAGGTGGCAGCTGGCCCGCGAAAAGTGGCGCCACCAGCTCCTGGAGAGCGGCGCCGCCCGAAAGAGGACGGTAGCGGCGGTCCTGCCGAGCTTCGATGCTTGGCTTGGACCGCCGACACGGGCGACTCACCTACCGGCTCACGCAGGTGCTCACCGGACATGGTTGTTTCGGTGAGTACCTGCACAAGGTGGGGGCGGAGGGGTCGCTCGCGTGCCAACAGTGCGGCGCGGAGCTGGACTCCGCGCAGCACTTGCTGGAGGAGTGCACGGCTTTCTCGCGAGAGAGGCGGGCACTCCGCTTAGCTATTGGAGGGGACCTCTCGCTCCCGGCCGTCGTTTCGGCCATGGTCGAGAGCGAGAGGTCCTGGAACGCGGTGTGACGAGCGGGATCGGTGCGCTCCCAATCCCGCTCGCATAGAGAGGAGGAGGTTGAGACGGGCCAGGCGACGGCGGCTAGCTGCCGTCCCTGCCGCAGGGGGGACTGGTCCCCCCCCCCCCCCCGTAAACCCTCACGTCCTGCTGGCAGTCTGCCGCGTAGGGCTGCCCTACACACGTAGCCGGCGAGCTCAAGCTTTGGGCTCGCCGACTGCCAGCAGGGCCGCCGGGCATGGGGGGGGGGGGGGGGGGGGGG
>NW_026532099.1:0-1426 GCF_026283585.1 Hylaeus volcanicus | reverse complement strand
AAAAGATGATTCTGAGAAAAGTATGGTACAGCTGCAGGGTGCACTTCCACATTCCAAGGGGTAGATAAAATAAATGAACGCAAGCTCCGAAAAGAACGGGTGTGCATACGTAACAATGTTATAAACAAATTATTTTTTTTACGAAATTTAGGGTCTGATTTTATATGCAAATAGAAAACATGAAACTTTTTCTTAAAAAGATTTCTTCTATCTATGACAGTTTCGGAGATAGCATATTCCAGCTAGAACTTTAGGGGATCGTTTCACCTCCTAAATATGAAACAGGAAGATAATACAAAAATACGTGTATTTTACTTTTCACTCCTTTAAAACATATCCAAAAATCAAAACAATTGGAGGCGGATGCCTAAAAAACATTCCTTGTGAGAGTCGAGGTGATCGTAAAAAATTTAAATGCCTACTAATCTGTGAAACAATAATGTGATTATGCAACAGCCCCGGATGTATTCAAGCTTTCTCTTTCGAATGAGCCCTTATGCAGCCCAAAATATGCTAATATAAGGGCGAAAAGCGAAAAATCGTAAAGGCATTTCCAAAATCGAGTTCCGCCATTTTGTGGATAATAGTAGAGCAAGTCACGTACCAAATTTAGTTCAGGAAATCGGTATGAGATGGCGGTTACTGAGGACGACTGCTAACGTGAATATCGATACATTGCGACGTTGTCATTCTGGCATAACAGCGTCTCTCCTTTCCCCACGCTGCGCTATTGCCATTTTACTGAAGTCGAAATATTCTTACACTTGCCGACGTCGACAGAGCATAGGAACAGACAGCGGAAAAAGAGTAAAAGAAAACATTTACAAGCCTAGTATCATAACCAATTGTCATAACAATATCGTGTTTGGTCTCATTTTAATCAGGAAAACCTCACCAATATGTTAGTGAAATTTGTATTAAAAAAAAATTTGTATTGTATCAATAAAAAAAGTTAGTGTGTGGCATTATTGTTTCACAAATTAGTAGGTATTTAAATTTTTTACGGTCACCTCGACTCTCACAAGGAATGTTTTTTACGTGTCCTTCTTCGATTGGTTTGATTTTTGGATATGTTTTAAAGGAGCGAAAAGTAAAATATACGTATTTTTTTATTTTCTCCCTGTTTCATATTTAGGAGGTGAAACGACCCCCTAAAGTTTCAGCTGCAATAGGCTATCTCCGAAACTATCATAAATAGAAGAAAACTTTTTAAGAAAAAGTTTCATATTTTCTATTTGCATATAAAATCTGACCCTAAATTTTGTAAAAAAAATAATTTGTTTATAACATTATTTTAAAAGTAATCGCAGTTTGTATAATAGCAAAGAACATACATTTTTTTCTGCATCTATTGATATATCTTATACTATGTTTGTCTTTTACATTTTTGCGCATTAATATTATACGTACACCCTCGCTTATAAAT
>NW_026532098.1:0-3205 GCF_026283585.1 Hylaeus volcanicus | reverse complement strand
ATAAAAGTGTCCATAAATTTTTGCAAATGGGAACATCACGAATTCATGTATCATGAAATGCGGAAGGTTCCACCGCGCTCGGTAATTTCCTCACCGAGTTACATCATATAATAGGAATTTTGTGATAACAATAGTTATAAACAATACAGAAATTCATAAATTTTTGCATCTGTGATCATTGCGAAAACCTCTCCGGCAGCAAAATGTAAGGGGTTTCATCGGTTTCAGGCCAAACATACGTGAAATAGTACGCTTTTTGCGATAAAAAGTGATATAAAGTAGTAAAAAATAAAACAAGGACAAATGTTTTGCTATGGGACCAAATGGCAAATGCTCTTCCAGATGCAAGAAGTTTCAATCTGATTGGTCCCTCCGTCTCGGAGTAAGAAACAAGACAAAATTGTTCTGTTTTAAAAAAAAAAAAACGGCTAAAAATTGACAACTCACAAAATGTTTCTTTTACGCGACCAACTGGAAGAAATATTCGACAAGATGGAAGAGGTTTCACTCCGATTCATCAAGCCATCTCGACATAATCGGCAAGCATACCTAAAAATCACGGTTTTTTGGTAAATATACGGGTAAAAAATGACAAATCGCAAAAGTCTTGTCAGCAGGATCACCGGGGGAACATGCTCTACAAGATGCAAGAGAATTCATTCCGATTCATCAAGCCATCTCGGCGTAATCGGTAAACAGACATTTAAAAAAAAAAAAAATATATATATATATACATGTCGAATTGAGTAACCTCCTCCTTTTCGAAGTCGGTTAAAAACATATGTATTATAGTGTTACAAGCTGTAAACATTCTAATTTTATTAGGATATGACGTCCTATCTCTATTTTTACATAAGTATCTCATAAAAAAAAACAGTTCATTAATATTATAAATTATCGTGAAATATATTTATGTTATACATATAAGATTGTATTAATATTTTGAATTCGTTTCAGAGACAAATTTAAATTATTTATATTCTTTGAAAAGGATATCATTTCGGACATTGTTTCGTACCTGTTCGGGTTGAACTATGCTTAAATAAAAAAGAAGAAGAAACATAAAGAAAGGTACAAGAAGAAAAAACAAAAAGAAATATTTATAAAAAAAAGAATTTAAAGAAAGGAAAGAAACAACTACATAAGAAACTGCATTTAGTTATTTAGAATTCCTGCTTAAATAGTACAACAACAAATTGTACAATTGAATTTGGAAAACACAGTATAATTTTAAAATAGAATCACATTTTAATAAAGGAATTTTGAAATGATATATTTCTTTATGATATGGTCATTTTGTTGCGTTACATATGAGCAGATACATCTTATTTATTTCAAATGATGTATCTTTATCATTTTGATATGTAAAACATTTTCCTTTTTCATCGACAATAGAAAATATCTTAGTTATCCTATAATTACTAATATTACTGGTATTACTACTATCGTGTACATTTGCAATAGTGATAAGGAAACCTGAATTTCATAAAAGTATTACAAAATGTTAAGAGTATGAATGAATAACTAAGTATTCATGAAAATGGAAAACTAACATTACTAAATTAAAGTATGTATTTTGTACATATAATTACTTTTTCCAAATATTTTATTAACCTTTGCATAGAACTAATACAAAATATTAAGAGTATGAATGAATAACTAAGTATTCATGAAAATGGAAAACTAACATTACTAAATTAAAGTATGTATTTTGTATATATAATTACTTTTTTCCAAACTTTTTATTAACCTTTGCATTTTTATTAAAAGTATCATAAACAAGACTTGCGTTTGTTACTATCTTTTAAATCGATGATACAAAATTAAAGAGTAATTAATTGTACACAAATAATATACCCAAGAATCGTAAATGCTTAAAAATAAACAATTATGAAATAAAAAAGTATTTCAACAATTTCGCAGTCGGTAGGACTCGAACCTACGCTCCCAGAGGGAATCTGATTTCTAGTCAGACGCCTTAACCACTCGGCCACGACTGCTACTGTACACACATGTACTTAAACTTCATAAATGATGAATTAGATATAAAGAAAAGTTATAAATTTACAAAATTGTTAAATAGACATAAACTGTCACGACCTTTTCGTGATTTTAACATTAACTACAATACTTCGTCTCATTACCAAAGCGTTAATCCCAAAGAAATCTGAATTGGAACGTAATAACTATAATGATTTTAGAATTCTACATGATTAGAAGCATGATCTAATGGAAAAGATACAATCGTTATACAAAAACATGGAAAACGTTGGAAAACAGTAGTCGAATCGAGTTATGGTATTAAAAACAGAGTTGCCGACAGAGATTGAACATTCGAAAATAAAACTTACTTAATAACGGTGTTGTTTCCCAAACATTTCCTCTATCGAACGGCATTTTTGCATGATGGAATACTATTACGAGGCAAGCTACGTATCTACGTACGCTCAACACAAAAGTCACGCATAGCTAACACAAAGAGTTGTCTAACTTGTAACAGAGCTGGTAACGTCGGTAATGTAGAGCACGCTTATTCAATACGATTATCAATGCAAAGTCATCACTCGGAAGTCTGTGGACAATGCCATGGGCATTATATGTAGCAGCATTGCCTCATCTATTCTCAGATAACGTATCATTCAATGACGATAAAATACAAAGTTATGATTTTTGTTTACCACATAGGAAAATATGTAAATATTTATGTTCCTTGCGATTCAAATATACTTAAAAGTAATTTCTCTTCAACAGAGTGTTATCGATTGGATGAAAAATACTGATTTGCATTGAATTATTTAATCAGTTATTGTTATCATTGAAGCAGATGATATTTTCTATCATACTTTGCACTACATTATTTCATTGGCTTGTATAAAAACACAACTTTACAAGCATAATATAAATATAAAAATTAATTATACATATAGAAATATAATTTAAAAAAAATAACATTTATTTAAATATTTTTATATTTATGACTATTTCTCTTTAACCGACTCCGAAAAGAAGGAGGTTACTCAATTCGACATGTATATATATAAAACTTCAAAAAAGTAAAAAAATTACGCCAAGTACATGAAAAAGTGGAGGACTCAAGGAGTTATCATTGAAAAATAGAAGATCCCCATAAAAAACTACAAGAAAATAGAAAATGATGTGAAATCGAAATAAGCTGCCAGATGATTTGCCTAGATTTCCGCGGCCT
>NW_026532097.1:0-8256 GCF_026283585.1 Hylaeus volcanicus | reverse complement strand
ACACTTCAAATCTACTCCTCGCGAAGTTTCCCCAAAATCGGTTGAAAACTCCCATAGATATGACGTTTTAAAAGAGTGTCCCTTTAATTTTGTCAGTCAGTGTATATATATATATGTACATATACGAAGAAGACCTCAAAATATACTTATACAAAGAATTGAAAATAAATGCACAGAATTAATTTCTACACCTAAGAGATACACAACTTTCTCCTGTAGAATATACATAGCTTCAATCTTTAGCCGCTTTATAATACTTACACGTTCGTTTTTTGATTCTGATTTTCTGTTGCGTGATTCTGATTCCAAATATAAAATATTCGTTCTCGAACCCAAGCAGCCGCAAAAGAATCAAAGTGATCCGCACTTAAGAAACGTTTGGGAAACGCTGCGCCGACCATTGAATTGTTCTGATCGTTCGAGTAGGATACCGAACATCCGGTAAACGTTTTGGGTTTCCTTTAAATCAAGTTGCTCTTTATTGCCGTCCCCGTGCAAACGGAAGCGATTCAACCGTCTCGCAAATTTCGAGATACAGCGTCGAAATAATCGTCGTATCGTATCACGCACGTCTTCGGTTACTTCCTGCCTCGAATGTTTCCGAAACACTTTGACTCAGAAATCAACAACAGCGATATGAGTTTATATTTTTCAAAAATAAAAAACCTCATCACGTACACGACGACGGTACGTGTAATTCAGACTCCCCCGATTAAACGGCAAGCGTTTCAAAGATGGACAAAATTTTAATCGGTCAACGAAGAACGAACAAAAATAACCCGTAAACGATTTGTTCGCGATAGAAACGATTTTTGTTTATTCTTTATTCTTCGTTCGAGATATTCGGATGAGAATTTTGCCCATTCTTGAAGGTTTCGCGATGCCGGACAAATTTCACGGAACTTTCCAGCAGCTTCGAATTATAAAAGATCGTTCCCGTGGCTTTCGCGAGTTATGCCTGCCGACATTTTGTATAATTTTCTAGGGACCGTCTGAAATCGCGTCCATGCGATTTGCGCGTATTTCGTCGCCCACGACTAGCGTCTACCCCCATTTTTTTTAACCTCGAATCGAACCTTACAGTCTTACACCGCGTTAAACCGGCTATAATATACTATATATATATATTTATATATTGTAATAGACGATAATTAAATTGCACTAATACATTGCACACGTTCTCCGACGTTCTTTGGCATCTCTATGAAGTACATATCCCTTTGTCTCTCTAAGGAGAGACAACACGATTGGGAGGGACAAGAAAAGCTTTGTCAGTCATCCGTCCACCGTATTCCTAATCATTCACCCGCTACACCATCTCTACGACCCCTAACCGTACGTTTATATACGTCTAATCTATCTCCGTCAGGCGTTGCGCCACTCCAAATACAGAGCCGTTCGCCAAATTCACGACTCTTCTCGAGAAATCGCTGGTCGGCTCGAAACACGGATACTATTTCTGTTTAATAGACACGCATACATGTATTACAAACATACGCAGCTTAACTCGTCTAGGTAGGTACTGCGAGGAACTGTAAAGAATGCCCCCGGAGAGATTCTCGCTCGCGGGAGAAAATATTCCCGCGGATAGTCGCGTTCTCCTGATAATAATGTCTCTAATCGATAATTTACGTGTAATCGGTATTGCCGATGACGACTCAATGTCGTAATCCGAATTACAAACGCTACCGTTAATCGGTATTGCCGATGACGACTCAACGTCGAATTATAGCGATCATGCCTGATCCGATGATGATTTACGTTCATTTAGGCGATTTTAACAAATAGAGAAATAACCTTTATCGAACCAGACCTTTGTTTATTGGTCTCACACAGGGAAGCTTGGTTCAAATGACTTTCAGACCTCGGGTTTGCGTCAACCGAAGATTTGTAATGCCGATCGCACACAGGCGCAACCGATTTGAAATTAGTATTGCAAACCGTTTGCGCTTTTTGTTTTACCTACTCCACTATCTTTGTTTTACCAAAGTCCACGGTCGCATGCAACTAGTTTCAGAGTGGTTTGAAACTGATCGGTTGCGCCCGTGTGCGATCGGCCTAACTATTCAATTCTTGGACTAAAAATTTCAAGTTATTTTGTCCCAACGTATCCCTATACGCTTCAAATTTGAAATATTACATCCTGAATGTTGAAGTCCAATAATTGTAATCATTAACCATTTGGCCTACGATTTACTGTAGGATCGTGCGAGCCGTGATCAGGTATAAAATTCCTTGCGCCTTTTTATGCGACACGTCCGACTCGTGTTTTTCAAGTTCGACTCAAACTCCGTATCACGAGTCTCAGACGTTGTTACAGGTTAAAGGGTTAATAATACGAAATCGAATCAAACCCGAGTCGAAATTTCAATGTCATTTGGAGTAGGCTTTGCCTGCACGAGTGGACTTTGCCTGTCGCTTCGTCCTATCTATACATCCGAGTGTTTGTTGCTGATATTCCTGTTTAGATTGTAACTGCTGCTAAATTGTAATTGTAATGTAATTGTAATTGTAATGTAATTGTAATGTTCTGCTAAATTGTAATTTCTTCCAAGGGGCATTCTCTTCAGCCGACCAGTGTGACAACGGATCGAACACCGTCGTCGTTTCCCTGTCAAGAGCGAAGACACACGGAAAACCGATTTTTCGATGAAACAGTCGCTCGCGTCTGAAAACGTTATCCCGTGAAACGGATGTACATTTCACGTTGCCTACTCTCACCGTATTAAATATCGCTATCTTTTCCTTCACTTTCACTCACCAAGTCGACGTTCTAGTCCTTGCTACCGCGGGTGTACCGTGCGTCTTCGCACCCACGCGAAACTCGTCGCGTTTTGTGAAACGTAAAGCCACATTCCTACGCGCGAGACAGTTCCTCTCGGTGGCGGTACCTAGAGCACGTGTTTTCGCGCGTGCCAATGTGGCTTTACTGCAGACCTGGGCTCTTTTGAAATAACGTTACCTGGCGTGATTTCTTGTTCCACGAATGTTCCGTTTTTTGACATATGATTATCTTCTTTCGTGATATAACTTTCAAATAATTCGGCGTTGGAATAACGAATCGATTTTCTTTGTTTTTGATTCTTGATAGGATATTTTGGGTGACGTTGTAAGCAAATGTAGCAAATGATGCTTGCTATTTCAAAGTAAAACCCTTTGCTAAAGGGTTAAATGTTAAAGTGGCCAGCCACAGTTAAGACGAATGTAAACATAGTTTAAAGATATTGTATTAAAAAGTTGTCCAGTGTAATAATTAATTATCACTAATACTTTCGGAAAATAGCTTCTAACGCATTACGCGGCTCACCTTGTATACACCCTCGCTCATAAATATTGTGGACACTTACTACCTTCAATGAATAATTAATATACACCGTAAATTATTACTATACAACTTTTGTTGCCAAATTCTACATTGGATTCTATATTGTATTAAACAACATTTAATGATATTAAATGTTTTGAGTGGCATATTCAATTTTATAGTGGAACTATGGGATCGTTTAGATAGAAAAGTTCAGAACGAATGTTCAATATATCAAAAATACTTATGGCGTAATATTATAAAATAAATGAGATAATATTACTTCGCAATGAAAACATATCGAAACATAAATGATATAATTGATATCGATAGATTCACAACTTTTATCAGATATTTCTTTCTATTAAGAAAGTGTCCACATACTTATGAACGAGGGTGTATGCCAATATTCCTCAAGAGGCTAAAATACCTGTCGTTTCAAATAGTGAATCAACTTTTCATCATCTGAAATACTTACTACCTCAAATATCTCTACAGGGTGTCCCAAAACTCGGGGAGGAGCCGGAAATGGGGGGTAGCTGAGACGATTCTGAACAACAATTTCCTTTGCAAAAATGTCGGATGGGGCTTCGTTAAGGAGATATTAAGCGAAAACCCCGACCAATCAGAGCGCGCGTAGACCGTTGGAGCGGCCGCGGTAGGAAAGGCTACGCGCTAGGTCGATGCTTCGATGCACGTCGAGTCACTTGTTCGCGTGCAAGCGCGGCCGCCAGCGCGTAGCCTTCGCTACCGCGGCCGCTCCAACGGTCTACGCGCGCTCTGATTGGTCGGGGTTTTCGCTTAATATCTCCTTAACAAAGCCCCATCCGACATTTTTGCAAAGGAAATTGTTGTTCAGAATCGTCTCAGCTACCCCTCATTTCCGGCTCCTCCCCGAGTTTTGGGACACCCTGTATAATTTCCAAATAACGTTCCAATAAGTAAACGACCGAACGAATATCCGAGTTGCTATACGTACTTGTATTTAAATAAAATTGCCCAGGCCTGCTTCGGAGGAAGCGGGATAAGAAAGTATGTGGTAACGTACAGCCTTTGGATTGGTCACATAGGAATCTCGTTTCTGTAGGAGCGTTCTTACACGTGTAATAATATGATAGTAGGAAGTAATGGAAAAAGTAGGGGAAACGGGAGAGTGAGGCGTCGGTGGATTGCGAGCGTTCCGCTTACGGCGGCTGTTGCGAGGCTGTGTTGAAGTAACCGGCCCTTTGATTTCTGTACTGCGAAGCAACGACCGCCTGTGGGTTAGGTATGTGCCTGACGCCGAGGTTTGGCTTGATTTTCATTCCGAAACCGGAGATTCTCTGATGCGGTTGCGGTATTCGAAGCGCCACTTTGCTAGCGATATTGGCCGAGCCGAGAGCAAGAGGATCCACGGAGTTCTTGTCGGTGATGCAGCCGCTCAGCAAGGATACAGCCGCGTCAGAAAGCGTGACCAGATTGGATTCCTGGCCCCTTCGTTGATCCAGATTCTTCGGCTTCGCTCGTAACAGGCCTCCGGAACCGATCGTCGCGCGCGGTGTTCTAGGATTCAGCGAGGGCACGGAAGAACAGGACGAAGATGCCGACGAGGACGAAGAGGAACAAGGAGAAGGAGTAGAAGACGAGAGCGAAGACGAGGTGGGTAACGACGAGAAACTATTGGTAGACAAACTGGCCGATAAATCGAGTGCGTTGTTGTGCACGGTTCCACCGCTGCTAAGGTCCAACGGGGTCTCGTATTTCGAATTGTTCGGTTCCAAAATGGCGCTCGACGTGGCGAAGCCGGAAGGCTTGGCCACGCGTAGGGGCGCCAGCGGCGGCGGACCTTTTTTCTTTGGTACAGCGTTAACCTGCACTGGCGATGGTTGCTCTTCTTTTGTTTTCGACATAATGCTCTTCAACGCGTCGCGCATCTGCTTCTCGGCCAGCAGGCTTCTCACTCGATTGGCTTTGCTCTCGCGCAATTGCTTCTCGAGCTTCTCCCGATCCAAGTTCTCGATCTTCTCGCCGTTGTTCTGCACGCGTTGCTTCGTCTTGTCGTTGGCTTCGTTCACCGCCACCAGGCCCAATCGTCGAAGGATCTCTTCGTCTTTTTTCGGACGTTCCGCGTCGGATTCTTCCGCGGCCTTGGCAGTCTCTGGTTCGGTCTCGGCTTCCTTCGACTTGGACGACGTCCTGCACGTCGACGGAGCACTCCGCTGCTCTATTCGCTCGGTGGCCGCGGACGTCTCCTCTATCGGAGTAGTTATGTTTTGTGCGATTCTAACCACCTCGTCCGGGATGCTGTCTATAATCTCCTCTATCGTTTCCTCGCTCTCCCCGAGGTTTTCCTTCGCTCCCGGGACCTCGTCTCGAACCGACGAACTCGTCGATCGTTGCTGACCTATCGCGGTGGTTTTGATCTTCTCTCTTCTAACGGCTCGCATCTGCAACAGCTTCTCTTTTGCCTGGCCTCCTCCGGTGCTCGACGTGATCCTCGGCGGGCAGGGCGTCAGACGAACCTTCAACTTCAACAGATCCTCCCGTGGTGTCGTAGTGATTTCGGCGATCACACGCTTGTTTCGTCGTTTCCTACGTTTTCGGTGCTCCAGCCTGGCTAACTCTTTGGTCTTGGAACTCTCCGGCGCGTGGTTCGTCTGCATCGGCACGAGATCGGGCGTCCTTATGACGGGCGTCACCTCGCAACGGGGTTTCTTCGCTTTCGACTCTTTGTCGCGTTCCAGATTCGTCTCCAGGGACCGAGGCGGCTCGGCGCTACTTTCTAAAATCCTACAAGCCTCGACTTCGCATTCCCGTGCCGGCTTGGGACTCGGAGGCGGCGTCGGCGGCCTTTGAATATTTTCCATAGTAGCGGCATCCTTGGTCCTCTCGTCGTTGTAAGGACTCACTTTGGGGACCGAGACGAGCTCCGGCTTCCGCGCCACACGGTAAAACAGCTTCATCGGCTCTTCCTGGAACGAGAAGATCATCGCTTTCCCCTATGGTATCTACCGTCGCAGGTGAAGATCAGTGCGCGACTAGCGACACATGATCGTAAACTTCGACCGTACATACTCATAGACACTTAGGCTTGTATATGCGAATCTACGAATCGAAATGAAGAATATAAAATATATACATGTCGAATTGAGTATCCTCCTTCTTTTGGGAAAAGATGCCGTCGTGTGACGTTACAAGATAATATTTCTAGATCGTTCAAAATGGCGGATACTGCTTAATTCTCGAATATATAAATTGTATCAGACACGTGCTGCAAAGGTGAAATAATTGAGGCTGCACTGTTTTAAATAATTTTTTGACGTTATTAATAATAACTAATAATTATCAATAAATAAATAACTTTACTCTAGACATCTGTGTATTGTTTTTACTATTTTTTGAACGAAAACAAATTATAAGGGAATAATATTATAATTTAAATTTAATATTTCAGAATTACAATTTCCAAAGTACGTTATGGCAAGCATTATGTAAGCAAAATATATATACAGACTCAACGACAGAGTTCCATCGTTACTTTACCTTTATGCGACGTCACATAGATGATTTTATCTTTGCTACGTTTATCTGAAGCCGCGTCTATAAGTATATATGGCCGAAGATCACAAGTATCGTTAACCCTCTATTGCAATCGTTTTTAACTTTTTCAAACTCGTGTCACTGTTTAGGAAATAAAACACGGCATAGTTCTTAATCATAACTAACTGTAGTAACAATAACTTCAAGTGTTTTAGTATCGTATGCTTTCCCGACGTTCATCGACGTTCCCTTCAAAATAGAATCTAGAAAATATCTAGAAAATAAAAATAAACGATGATATAATAATGAACAGTAATTATACTACTTTTTGGATCAACAAAATGTCAAACTATTATATGTTTTACTCTCTTTATTTTGTAGATAACGTCTTGCTTGAAGAAGACTTCGAGACGACGGTCGAAAATGTTTAAAATAATATATTGTAGTCTTCTAACAAAATTTGAAAATATTTGTGATCTACACTTAAGCATTCTTTAAATCGTATTTCTCGTTCGCGGAATAGGGGTTAAGAATCATTGATCCATTGCATAAATTTGATTACGTCTTTCGAAACAGAAATTACTTCTTGGTTATTTATACATCCGTCATTTAATTAGCACTCAAATTGAACATTGAACAGCTGCATAATCTACAGAGTTACCGGATCATGCGTGAATTTCATCAAATCTCCTCGGTTCTTAATTGAACAGATTGTGCAACAGAGGGTTAAGATAAATTGTCTATATCTTTACGGAAGAACATTAGAAATTAGAAGCAGTATTGGTGTTAGAGCTGTTTGTTGTTTTCAATGCAAAAATACAAAGTAAGTGTTTGAAACACTTAGGCCGATTGCACACGGGCGCAAACGATTTGAAATTAGTATTGCAAACCGTTTGCGCTCTTTGTTTTACCTACTCCACTATCTTTGTTTTACCTACTCCACTATCTTTGTTTTACCTACTCCACGATCTTTGTTTTACCTACTCCACGATCTTTGTTTTACCTACATCCACGGTCGCATGCAACAAGTCTCAGAGTGGTTTGAAACTATTTAGTTGCATGCAACCGTGGATCCAATTCTTCAGTAGGTAAAAGAAAGAGCGCAAACGGTTTGCAACACTAATTTCAAATCGGTTGCGCCGTGTGCGATCGGCCTCACTAAACAACGATCAATATCTAGATAATACACATTATTAATAATAGCACTGATTTTAAAGTGCTAGCTAAATGGCACATGTTTTATCTAATATTGATACTGATTGATTTCTTAAACCTAAAACTCATTTGTACTCTCCAGTGCCTCTAATGAATTAACACATTGTCTACCAGGCTGATCTACTCGTGATCTACAAAGTTGAAATTTTAGTCTCGAGATCGTCGAAAATTAGATTGTAATGGTATGTGTGTGTAATGGAATGTGTGTGGATAGATGG
>NW_026532096.1:0-2992 GCF_026283585.1 Hylaeus volcanicus | reverse complement strand
GTCGATAGCCCTTTACGCGGCCCCCGTGTGGCATCGCTCGCTCGAGGGCAGCCGGCGCAACCAGGCACTCTTCGAAAGAGTGCGGCGCCGGCTCGCCCTGCGGGCCATACGGGGATACCGTACCATCTCTGCCGAGGTGGCAGGCCTCCTGGCCGTGATTCCGCCCTTCCATCTGGCGGCGGTGGAACGGGCGGCGATGTTCACGATCGCCTGCTCCGCCCGCCGCCCTCCGGGGGTGGAACTCGCGGCTGAAGAGGTACATGAGGTCGAGTGCCAGAAGCGCCAGGCCCGGAGGGACACGCTGGCCCGGTGGAAGCAAGAGCTTGCTCCATCGGGCCGTCCGATTGTCAGGGCCATCCTGCCCATATTTGATATATGGTGCAGGATGCGGGGAAGGTTGACCTTCCGCCTCATGCAGGTGCTCTCCGGGCCTGGATGCTTTGGAGAGTACCTGCATCGGATGGGGCGGGAGCCGACACTGCAGTGTCACCACTGCGGCGAGGAGGTGGATACGGCGTGGCACACACTCGAGGAGTGTCCGGTATGGGCCGCGCCGCGCCGTGCCCTAAGAGTCGCAGTGGGTGGGTGGGACCTCTCCCTCGCGGCCATGGTCGACCACATGGCCTCGAGCGAGAGGTCATGGAAAGCGGCGGCCACCTTTTGCGAGGAGGTTATGTCGCAGAAGGAGGCCGACGAGCGAGCCCGGGAAGGAGACCCTGGCTCGCCAAGGAGGACATGGGCGCGGGGACGTCCGTCGGGCCGGCGTAACCCCCTGCGTGAGGGTATGAATAGTGGGGGGCCGTGAGGGGCGCCCTCGCGACGACAGGTGCCTCGCATGGAGGCGGCGAATGTGAGGGGCCGGGGCTTGAGCTGACCATGGCCCCCTGAGAGGATATAATTCTCCTCGGGACGGGCCGAGGTTGCGTGGTCGGCCCGTCCCCACTTGGACCAACGGGTCCTGTTGGGGCGCATAGGGGGTGGGGTGGGGAGGGTCGGGGCGTGCCGGATCACGCCTCCGACGACCCTCCCTTACCGGTGTCAGCGTCTTCTCGTCCTGGCGTTCAGGAAGCTCTTTGTTTCCTGAACCAGTACGGACACGAAGATGCCGGGGGCTGTGGGTGGACCGAGCGGGGGCTCGGGAAGCCCATTCCCTCGGGTCCCTCCGCCCGGGGTCTTAAAGAGTAGATAGTGGGGGAAGATAACACCCTCCCCCCGGGATTCATGTAAGCTGGGAAGCATCCTGCGAGTACTCGCGTGATCCAGGCGCTTCCCATGTAGCTTAGGTGGGTGTGGGGTTTTAGTGGGTAGCCATCGCGAACGGGGGCGCCTTTGGCGCTCCCCTCCCCGATGGTAGTCCCACGTAACCTCGGTTTTCCCCCCCGGGAAACCGAGGTATGCGTAACGCATTACCCCACAATAAAAAAAAAAAAAAAAAAAGGCTTCGACCGCCTCGTCCTGCGGATGGCCCCTGTTCCGGCGGCAATCTTGCACACGCCGATACACGTTGGCGGGTGCCTCCGCCTGGAAATCACAGGGGACGACCCTCGCTAGGACGGCCGCCGCCTCGTGGGAGATCGTGCGATACCCGCGCGCAATCCTGATGGCCATATGCCGCTGCACGCGGCGCAGCAGGTGCCGCCCACGACGGCAGGCCACCAGCTCGCGCGCCCATACGGGTGACCCGTATAGGGCTGTCACGTCTTGTTTCAGATCAAAATGCCGCAGAACGACGACAGGAAGACCGTGATAAAGACGCGAAAAAGCGGGTTCGTCAACTGTCTAGAGGCCTGGCGGGCGAATACACGTCCCTACAAGCGTAGCAGTCGATATTGGGAGTTTAAGGGCAATAATAATAATGACGATTTATTTGTAATTATTTATTATAAAAATAAAGATTCTCACACCACTCGTATATGGGCGCTGGTATCGAATTATTTAAAATGTCCCCGTAATTGTTAACATATGTCCTCAAAAGATATCCCGGAATTTCGAAGTGGTCATTTACCTTGGGAGCCGTGGTTGTATCGATGGTTTCCAAATAAGAGTACTCGTCGCCGTCCTCAGTCAAGTCTATGACCGGGATCTCGTCGAAGTTTGACGGATCGTCGAGAATAAACGTAGATGCCTCTGAATCGACAGGCGATGCAGGTCGGTTAACCACGATTCTGGGGTTAGACGAGTGAACGAGAGGTTCCCGATATAGGGTGAGCGAGACTCGTAATGTTTCGACGCGAGAAGTTAAATCGCCGTATAATTTTTGTAGGTATTTCGCGAGCTCTTTCTTTTGATGTTTCTTGACTCCTCCGCGACACCTCCTCCTGTTTGGACGACACGTGCGTGCCGCGGTGTCGCCGCCCACTATCACCACGGAGCGCAACGCGTCGGCCACCCTGTTCGGGCGGTCGGCGACGCGGTATGGCTCCGCGGCGACCGCCAACCCCACACCTAACTCGGCCAGGCAGTGGATAAATAAGTCCTGCGCCCTGGACGAGTGGTTGAGTTTGGCTTGGAGGATCCGGACCGGGGGCATGAACTTTAGGCCATGTCCATGGCCTCCCCCGGGCCGGGTCCACCCTCCATTGCAGCGGGCGATCTCGCCCGCAGCGCCTCAGCCGGCGCCAGCGCCGGCGCATCTGCCGCCGGTCGGTTGACCGGCGTAAATTCGCCCGAACTCGGGGTCGTCACGCGCGCCTTCCTCCCCAGCTTTGGCGGCGGAGGGGCACATTTTTTGGCCCCGAGCCGGTGGTCGGCTGGCCTGCACAGGTTAGCACAGACCGGGCAGCGCATGGGCGCCGTGCACTCACGTGCCCGGTGGCCCGCAGCGACGCACCTGTAGCACCGGTCCCCGCGGTCCGCCTCGAGGGTGCATTTCTGCCGCACGTGCCCGAGCTCCAGGCACCTGAAGCATCGGAGGGCTCGCGCGGGCAAGGCCTCCACTCGGGCGAACGACCAGCCGACGAGCAGGCGGCCAGCCGCCAGGAGGGCCCTCATG
>NW_026532095.1:0-2919 GCF_026283585.1 Hylaeus volcanicus | reverse complement strand
CCCCATTTCCGGCTCCTCCCCGAGTTTTGGGACACCCTGTATATGCACGCGCGATGGTGAAGTGGGACCGTACTACGCAAACGTAATACGCAGCGCGGAACAGAGTACTACTACTTCCTACGCTGAGCATTCAGAATCACTCAAGGAAAAAATATACAGTATATGTTGTTGAGAAGAAACTATACTGTATGGCAATAACGAGCAGCTCCATCTAATTTTCCTCCGCTGCCGCATATCTAATGGTAATACCATTTCTATACCTCCCCTTAAGGGGCTAGACACGGCACGTGATCTCTCCGATTCGGCAGGTCGGTATTACAGCAGCTACTCTCTGCATAGAAATGGTATTACCATTAGATATGCGGTGCGGTCACACTTCACCATCACGCGTGCATATACAAATAAGAGCTAGGTTGGGGGAGCCTCGACGTTTACCTACTCCTCGCGTAGAATTTTTTAAAATTAAAAAAAACTTTGACCTTAAATTTTGTGGTCATAATGGATTTTGCGGACGGTTTATTTTGCAAGTGCCCACCGATTCAGATGTGTACAATACCCCTGAAAGTGGTGACCAATCATTTTTATACACCCTGTACACTCTGATTTCATTTATAAAAATAAAGAAGTTTAATACAAATTACTTTTTGAGTTGATTCTAATTGATTATAAAAACTGATACCTACATATCCTGAAACATTATTAATGTTTCCTATTTCCCATAAATATTTTAAAAGAAACGTTTAAAAAATATTCGGATAATGTGAAATTTATGTTTAGAAGATGCGTATTGAATATTCGGGCGATGTTGAATAAATCTTGAAAATTAAGAGATTCAAAAAAAAATAAATCAAGTTTTATATTATGTTTCATTTATTTGTTACGTATGCACACCCGTTCTTTTCGAAGCTCGCGTTCATTTATTTTATCTACCCCTTGGAATGTGGAGTCTGGTCTTACCGAAGTGCACCCTGCAGCTGTACCATACTTTTCTCAGAATCATCTTTTAACTCGCGTTGCGTGGGTAACCCTTTATCTAAACTTTCCCTAAAGCCCCACAGATGTTCACCTCTGAGTAACGAAAATCTCAACCGCCAAATTTCCATATATGGGAATCACTGACTTATCCCCACCAATATCTAGGGGTATATAAACCCATGATTTTCGTTACTCGCGGGATTAGTACGAAAGAGTTACTTGGTAAAGTCACGTCGATCGTCTTAAGAGTTACGCTTCAGTGAGATCGGGCTTCAGATCCCTTTCGATCAACATTGACCATATAGATCCACGAGGACGGTACAAAATCTATTACGGCATAGAAACATTCTCGACCTCCGCATCGCCAGTGCGTTAACACCGTGCAAAAATTAGGTAACCAAATTCATACACTAACCGCGACAACACGACACTGTACAATTGTATTATTAGAATTATTCAGTTTTGAATATATAATCATTTGTTAACCTTAAAAGGTCTGTTAAATCGTTATTAAACCTTCACCATTGGAATAAGCTGTTACGTGCCGATATTTTTCATTTTATTTTTCTTGATTTCGTCGGCAGGAATGTGTTCGAGATGGTTTACCATCCCGAATTCGTTCTAATCGAACACAAACCTAGCCTTTGACGGTAGTTCATTAAATTCATTTTTGAATAAAGTTACACATTCCTTCCTTAAAATCAACGTCGTCACGCCATTTTCACCCTACTGGCAGTGCCGCACCCTGTATAAAGTTTGTAAATATGTTCAATTGTTAATATTTTAATAGGTTTAGTACTGTAAATATGTTAAATGCGTTGCTTGTTACGAATGAAAGGCGTTAAATCAGGAAATGTAACAGTGGCGTATACATGTATAATTGTTGGAAAGATAAGCACACCGAATATTACCATCGCGTTCAAATATCACGGTTACAAATATCATTGGAAGAAGGACATGTAAATATCGCGCATTTAGGTTAAACCTTTATTTTGCTATTTCTTCTTCATGTACGCTCCGAATACCGAAGCCGTAACTCGAATAGCAGCGCGATTCGTCCGCGCGCACGTTGTCGCTAGGACGAATCGAGCGGTTTGGTGGGCGCGAGGAGCGAGACGCGGTACAACTCGTAAACACCAAATTCTTGCGTGTACCGAGTCGCGAAATCTTGAAGACTTTTTCTATAAACTGGCGACGATCACGTGGTTCTAAGATCCTTTGTCTCCAAAGCTTCTAGAACGTTCCATCGAGTTTACGTGGTCGAGCAAGGTACGAGTCTTCTCACTTCTCATCATACAGTCGCAGTGAGCACGAGAGTAGTCCGAGCGAACCATTTAAGAGTTAGAGTGCGTTACCCAGTAGTATTTTAATACGAAGTAAGCGGTAGGCAAAACTCGGGTCGTTCGTTAAACAGTTTTATACTTCATTCATTTATTTAATTTTCACTTCTCATCGTACAGTCGCGAAAGCGCGATATTAGTCCGGGCGAATAATTCAGAGCAGAGTTGCCGTATTAACTTCATTTTGTGAAAAGTGAGTGATAGGCAAGGACTCTTATTCCTCGATAAAATAATTTTATTTTAATTTATTTAAAGTATTTTAGATTTAGATTTTCTTTTTCCTTTTCGTAAATAGTAATTTCGCTTTTGATTACGTAAATATTAATTCTTCCACGTGTGTGTGTTTTCCTTCAACAACAGGGCGATTCGAAGAACGCACAAAGTCGAGATCAGCGTTACTCGATTTATATTGTAAAGAGATTTAGTGGTGAGTTGATTTTTCCTTCCAATCAATATTCTTTGTATAAATATTTATAAATGTATTTTATTGTGACCACTCGGAATATCAATAAATGATATTTCATTTCCGGGGAATCCCTCATTGATTTTCTCGGGTGGTATTTCCATTCATATTTTCTAAAATATTATTCCGACAATTTTATTG
>NW_026532094.1:0-7273 GCF_026283585.1 Hylaeus volcanicus | reverse complement strand
TAAAGTGCAGCTGTTTGGTATGTACACGCTGCAGATGTGAATTTTGTTTGGTAGAGAGGTTTTAATTGCTATTGCTTCAAGTCTTGAATTTATTGGGATTTCGGTTGCGTTGTATTTGTCTGATATTGCAATGGCTACAGCTCCGTTTGCGTGGTTTCCTCTTTCTCTGTTTTTGGCAAAGAAAGTGTAGTGGTTCAGGGTAGGCTGGTGGTTTTTTTTAAACTTTGTTTCTTGTATGCATTGAATGTCTGGAGTGTGTTGCCTGATTATAATTTGTAGTTGTTCGTAGTGAGCATAGTATCCGTTTAGGTTCCACTGTATTATTGTTTTCATGTTGAATTATTTTGTTTGCTAATTTATGTGGTATCTGTGTCTGTGTCAGATGACCAATTTGTGCTTGATGTAGTTGTTTGGCTGGATAGTTTTTTTTGGAGTCGGCTAATTCTGTTTTTTATGCTTCGTTCTTTCCGATATGGGTAGATTTCCTTTAACATATGTATTAGAGCAGGAGTGTTTTCCGTATAATCTTTTGATATTTCAATTGGATGGGATGATCCGAATACATTTTCGAGGAAACTTCTCAGTTGTTCGTAGTTTAGGACATGTTTGCTGTTGGGATGTTCGATGACGTGTTTTGCTGGTTGAAGTGTTTTTTCTAGATTTTCTTTGTAGTAATTTAGCGATTCAGTCCGTATTAATTTTTTTTCCAGTAGGGGTATTTTTAGCTGTTATGGTTGTCGATGTTGTTTGAAAGTATTATCTTTTATAATTTCATAGCTTGGTCCTGTTTCGTTTGAAGATAGTGAAAGTGGTCTTTTAATTCCTGTTTTGATTATTGGGGACTTTGTTTGTGGCACGGATAGTATCTCTGATGGTAAGTCGACTGTTTCCATAATGTTTTCATGTATCGGCGGTGTTATGATTTGGGAATCAACTGTCACGGGATTTCGTATTACTTTTGTCATATGAGGACAGTCTTTGGCAATATGTCCTTCTTCTTTGCATAGGAAGCAATTTAGTTTGTCAGAGGTGGCGAAAATTCGGTATGGAGTATTTTCTATGGTTAATAAAAAGGATTCTGGTATCCTTTTTGCATCATCGGGATCTACGTAAACTTGTCGTCTGAAGCTCAAGATGTGCGAGTATTCTGGGTCTGTCATTCCTGCTTTTAAGAAAGATATTTTGGAGCAAAGTCGGATGTTATTTTTTTTAAATACATATTCTATTTCTGCATTTGGTATGATTGGTGAGACGTTCGACAAAATAATGCGCTGTGCCGTGTTAGTAGTGGTCTAATTTCTATTTTGTTATCGATTTGTGGTTTGTGGTTACGTAGTTGACAGTTTCTTTTTTATCCAAATATATGCAAATTCTACCGTTTGATATTTTAGAGATATATCTAATTGCTTTAGGTCCTGTGATTTTTCCAATTGCAATTGCGTATTCTTTTATAGTGATACCGTCTGCTGCCTGTAGTATTATTGCTTGGTCTTTGGATGGGAGAGATTTGGATTTTGTGGCATTTGCGTAAGATCTATTTGGCTCAGTATTGTTTCTATTTGTGTTATTTTTTGGTTCGTTGGAGGATAAGAGACCCCTGTACTCAGAGGTTTCCGCAGATTGCTGGTTATCCTTTTCTGAAGGCATTGTATTTGTGATGATTCCGTGTATATGTACACGGAATCCCTCGATGTGAGCAACTAGCACTGAGATACACAGTCACTGTTAGCCCTCACTAACCGATCACACTATGTATATGGAACACGCGACCGAGACTTGTTGTTATACACGTCTACACGGTACGACGGTTTATCCACGACTCGACATAATTTTATTATCAGAAACGAAGCTCAACCCCAAACACAGAATCGCTTTTAGCGAGTATAACATAGAACGTACTGACAGACATAACGCCACACGTGGAGGAGGAACAGCCATCCTACTGAAAAAAGAAATTCCATACGAACTAATACAGTATCCACTCTCTCGCAACAACAGCATTCTAGAATACACAATAGTTAAACTAATCACTTCACAATCCAAGAAATTATTCATTTTGGCAGTGTACGCTACTAACGATAACAGACGACTATTCACAGAGGAATTATATACCCTCTTCACTAAACTAAGATTAAATGATCCGAATAACTATTATGTGATTGCAGGACATTTAAACGCTAGACGCACCTGCTGGGGAGACAGCACAACAAATCGACGTGGCCGATATCTAGACCGATGGGAAAGTGACAGATGCATTGATTTCAAATGGAAATTATTATCTCCGGCGCACCCAACCTATCATCCGGCACTCTCATACCTGTATGTAGGCCTCGTCGATGCTCGGTTAATTATAAGCGGCTGTAATAACGGTAAAGTACGAACTCTTCCGTATGAAAGTGACCATGCAGCCATTTCATTCACATTTCAACTTGCTGATGATAACATCCCGAGATATGATATTAACGCAACCATGCCGCGATTCAATTACAAGTCCACGAATTGGAAAAATTTCAAAATTAAGCTTGCAGAATCATTCGACTTAGATATTCTCGAAGACCGTAATCTATCAATAGCAGAAATAGAATACAATCTTACACGTATCAATGAGCTAATACTCAATGCGATTAACAGCACAGTCCCAACCTTCAAGGCCACCAACAGTACCTCCAAGTTCACCAATGCTAAAATTAGATACTTGCAAAAAGAAAAATCATATTTAGTTTCGCTCCTTCATACTTTACATACCTTCAACTCACCATCACGAAATCACCAGATAAAAGCTATTAAAACAATTCTAAAAAATGTTAGTACAACCATACACATTGAAGTCCAGAAAATCACCGAGCAATTTTGGACAAAATAGTTAAAAAAAATAAGTCATCATAAGACAGAACTATTCTTCCCAAGAATTAATAAACTATTGAGACCTAGACGCTCTCTTAATATTGATAACCTACATATAGACGAAAATAACGCCACTTTGCTCAGGAGAATCCCTTGCGATCTTCCAAATACACAAAAAGAAAATGGAAAATACATTTTCTCTACCACCAATGATAAATTAAATATTTTAGGAGCCTACTACGAAACCATTAATTCGCCCCGATATCTCAACAACAATACTGGTCTGCACAACATAGTAACTAACACTGTCGACCAATTCAAACTCAATTTCGCATCTGACAGAATTTTAGAAAATCCCATCACAACCCATAATTAGGGACGTTGACCCCAATATTTTTTGCAATTTAACATCACTAAGTAAGATATTTAGATGCCAGCCCAATAAAACCTCAAGTGGCCTCGACACCATCCCACCAATTGTACTTAAACACCTACCGTTCAGAATTATACACGCATACGTAATATTATTTAGTAATGCTCTAAATAAATCTTTTTTTCCCACAATCTGGAAAAAGGCAAAAGTTCTACCTATTTTGAAAAAAGGAAAAAACCCTAATGACCCTTCGAGCTCCCACCCCATTAGCCTCACCCCAGCAATCAGTAAAGTTTATGAGGCAGTTATCAACACAAAAATAACTACATTTTACACCGAAAATAATATCATCCCGGATGAACAATTTGGATTTAAGCACCAACACTCCACAACTCATGCAATTCACAAACTTTTATCCGATGTTAACAAACATGTTGGCAATAGCCAAATGGTTGGGCCAGCGCTGTTAGATCTTGAAAAAGCTTTTGACTCAGTTTGGTTGAATGGCCTTATTTACAAGCTGATAAAGAAAGATTTTCCGAAGTGGCTTATAGGCACAATCTGGGATATGATAAAAGGGATAGGGCGAAGAAACTTGGCCTGGCTGGTATCACTGATCGTAGTATCGTACATAAGATATCGTTAGTTCGATCCCAAGCTGCTGTGTATTCTTTTTATTCTTATTTTATACTTTGTTCGGTTGCCGAACATCTTGTATAATTTATATAAAAAAAAAATTTTGATATAAGAGGTAATATGAAATATAAAATACAAACAAATAGCCGAATACTTTCCTGTTTCGCTGTATGTATATCGTGTTTGGTCTCGTTGTAATCATAAAAATCTTACAAATACATTGGAAAAAGTTAGATTTAAAAAAATCAATAAATAAAAAAGTTTTATTGTTACATTAGTATTATCTCGCGCCCGCCGATATGTTTTGGTTCCTAGCTTCGTGCCTTGGATCTCTCTCTCTCTCTCTCTCCTCTCTCCTCTCTCCTCGCTCCTCGCTCCTCGCTCCTCTCTCTTCACTCCTCGCTCCTCGCTCCTCACTCTTTCGCTTTTCTCTCTCTGTCTCTTTCTATGTTCGCTCTCGGCTGGAGCCGCACGTAAACTTAGAATGGACACCTCGGCTGGTTATTACACCTACATACATTGTATGTGTAACCAAATGTTTCGATCAGCTTCGAATCCGTCCAAAGTTTGAAGGCGTCGACGAAGTAGAAAGAGACAGTTTGATGAAGAAGAAAGAGAGACTGACAAGGGAACGGGCCCAGATATGACGCTAATTTTTTGATGAGCCTTTGCACAGTGGAAAACTGAAGCGAATGATATTCAGTTTTGGGGGCAGACGATTTATAGTTTACGAGATATTCAACATTGAAGTTATTATTGCTGTTTACTTGGTGAATTATAAGCGACTCTGTCAATAGCGAATTCGGTGTGGTCAGTAAAGCATCAGCATAATAATTCCTCTGTCGCAAGTTCGAGTCCCGTTGAAACATTCTTACAGTATTCTTTTTTTTCACTTTCTTTTAAAAATACATTCGTTAAATATGACTTATTTATAACTAATGTTCGGATATATTTTTTAAAACAAACAATTTCCATTATGATGTACACGAACTTGAGTGATAATTTTCGAAAAAGCAGTGGAAACAAAATTTTTTATCACCATGTACATCGAATGAATGCTTTAGATTCACAACTGCAAAATTGTTTATTTAATTCTACTGGGAATACCGCTTGATTTACGTTAATGAAATGTACTCGATTTTTTGATAGCCATGATGCGTATCAAACATATCTATGTAGAATAGAGATAAATATATTGAAATTCATTATACAAATAGAAACAAGTACAGCAATGTCTCGAAATAAGTAACTCGATCGGGACCGGCGAGTTGCTTATTTCGAAACAGTTATGGTATATTCGGCTTGACCGTTCTCGAGCGTGACGAGGAGGAACCCGTAGACAAAACAGGGGGTTCGGTGTAGCGGCAAACTATAAAGTGATCGCTCGAGCACGGGTGTTATACTTTGGAGAATGATAGAAGATAACATGCTTTCTCATTTTAACACTAGTAAAATCGAACGAATGGAACGTATACATATACAACTAACAGTAGTATTCCGGAGAATACACACGCCAGAGAAAGAGAAAACATTACACACATTCTGTCCTCTTTACGCTTGGATTCTCTGCTATCGATGACTATTTCTTCAAAACAACTTGCACGCAAAGAATCACTATCCATTTTCAAACTTTCAAACCTTCCTTCATGTGACTGTCACGATAAAACGAAATAAACTTACGACCAAAGATAAAAATCGTTGTAAAGACTTACTCACCTACAGCAAGTAGGTATTCCGGCATGATATGTTACGTTAAAAAATTAATTTTAACCTTAAAATATGCGTAAGGTAATATATAATATGCAGTATATAGTACATGATATCCAAAAAGTATATTTCTGATAGAAAATCAAAATAAAAAAAAAATACATCAATCGCGGGATTCGTACCCGAGGTCAAGCAGCGGTACAACCTAATACTCTACCAATCCATTCAACGAACCTTGCTAGATGCTTTTATTGTACATCGAAAACAAACACCCATTCTGAAAAAAGCCAAAATGGTTTTGCAGTACTACATGCGTACTCGACTCCATAGGGTGTCGTTGCAAAAGCGATTGCAACATCCGTGCCTTCCCTTTGTTAGTGTGCTTTCTCTTATGTAATTACGTATATTCAAAAATAATGTTCATAAACGTTTTACCTTTTTTATTATACAATATTTTTTACATTGCATACTATCATTACATTCCACAAATAACAATTAGTACTTTATTATGTTCGTACCATATTACAAATATCATATCAGTTGTTTATTATTTACTACTTTGAAATTATCGTAACAGACTATTCTGTATCAATTAATTGCAATGCAATATAACAACCTTAACATATATATGACGTTTCTTAACAATATAATATTGAATATATATACATATGCAAAAGTAAAATATATAAGCTCGGGCGCTTCATACTTTTAGTACGGTACTGAACCATGCTGAAAGGCATTTTTAGATTATCGGCACACCAGCAGCAGGAGAGACGACACCAGCGCTGTGGTGTGCTGTGGTGGAGAGCGTGAAACTCAAGCCATTGTGCAAGCGCATCAGTCTTCTCGATTTCATAACGACAACACCATTGTAATTTTATGAGGCGAGGAAGCGATCTTTCCGTCTGATTTCTTTTTTAACTGTTCCTTATAAAATACCGTTGCGGGGGACAGTTACACATTTTGCAATTTCGCTTTTGAAACTTGCTAAAAATATGTTCAAAGACAAGAAATTTTTTTTTTTCAATTTTTTCCAAAAAACGCTTGACAAGACAATAGATTTACTTCCCCTGATTACGAAATGCATAATTATTATATGTTTTTTTTATTATTGTGCCTGAAAAACGGGAAAAACTATCTAGTAGTTCACCTATTCTCCGTTGCTCTTCGTTGGTGGCGCTAGTTTAGCTCCTGCGCAGCCTTAAAGCTCGGGATTTTGCTAACACTTTTCTAGTAACTTTCGTATGGAGTTCGATCTCCTTATACAGTCTTCATGACTTTTACACTACACAGTTGAAACTCCTTATACATGTGCGCGTCCGTGCGGTTTTATTTTTAAGGACTTCGGGTTTTACTGGCGTTCTCGTCGCACGTGACAAGATTATTAGAATTGCATGCGACTTAGCCAGGAATAAGTTAATTTAAGATAAATTAAGAAATGTAATATTAACTTTATTGTAACAGTTTGAATATAACTAATTTAACATAAACGTTGAATTTCTTTACTATAAATACAAGCTTTTACAATAGACGTCTATACTGGTTAACGGTCGCTATGCGAATGAGTATTAACAAATTGTTTTAAATAAAATGCAATCAAAAAAAACGAAACACCGTAAATACAAGAAAATCGTAATTGGCGCTAAACTAATAAAGGCTCATTCACATGTTACGAGCCAGGGCGATAACGACGCGCGTGTGAGCCCAGCGAGT
>NW_026532093.1:0-6066 GCF_026283585.1 Hylaeus volcanicus | reverse complement strand
TCCTAGAAGGGGAACGTAATTTGAGTTGCAGAGGGTTAACGACGAAACCGAATTAACATTAAAGCGATGCCGCTCGTTAACGTGGTATTTTCCGCTCGTATGCTCAAGCGCTGAGAGTTCGGCCGCGCCTTGGGAAGTTCATTGTTTATCGAATCCAATCCTTAAAGTTTCAAAGGAAAGTTACCGAGCCGTTCTCGCAGCTTCGTTCTTCGACCCCGAGGCCTAAGACGACGCGAAGTTAACCGCGTTACCAGTTCGTAATCCAGTGAACGCTGACTTCCGCGACGACAACGCGTGTTTCTTGTATGAGCAACCGTTTCGATACGCTTGCATCGGAGTCGGGGGCTTATTGTTATTTTTATTATTCGGCTGACTGTCACAGATGACACTCCGGGCGTTTGGTATCGCGCCAAAAGTGGTATAGCAGTTCCAGGGCCGCCATAAAGCGAAACGACGAGGAGTACTTTGACCTCTTTTTTTCTTTCAGTGACAAATATGTTCTTCTTGTGGCTGGAATTATTCGGAGTTTCACGCGTGTGATTGAATTGAGAAATTCCTGTGTTTTTGTGAGTATCGATGATTGTATTAGATACCGGAAAAAGTTCGTGCGGATTTTCAGAGTAAAATACAAATACTCAAATCTGTTTTAAATCATAGGTTTATTCAACGAAATAATTACCGTTTATCGTCAGTTTCATCAATGACTTCATCAATTTCTTTGCAATAAGTATCTGTAGTAATAGTCTGCCACGTGGAAGAAAATCCACGGTAACGATACCTCGTGTAGTCCACCAAACAGTGATCAGCACCTTCTTCAAATGGAGACTTGATTTTGGTATGGTTCCTGTTGCACACGACCCCTTTTGAACCCAGTGGTGTGATCGTCGTACATTATCATATTCCACTCACTTTTCCATCGCAAGTTAAAATTCAATCGATAAATGGATATAGCAAATGCTCAGCCGGGAGTATTTGTTCGCTTCCGTTAAACGGTGCGGTATCCATTTGCCCAATCTTTCATGAAAATTAAGTAAATGAATTTGCTTTCTCGCGGTAGATTCTTCACATTCGAATACTTGAGCAAGCTCAGAACATCTTTTTCTTGGATTTGAACTTACGTACTCGATGAATTTTTCGTCTTCGATGACAAATGGACGCCCTGAACGCGGTTCGTCATCTATCGATTCATTTCCTTCTTTGAACCTTTTAAACCATTTCTGTGCGGTCCTTTCACTAACAGCACCTTCCCCACAAACGCTACAAATGCATCTTGCTGCATTTGCTGCTTTACTGCCAAGTTTAAGTTCGTAAAGAATAAAAGCACGAATTTTTACTCTTTCGCTGTCCATGTTTACTGTTCCTATAGCTACACAATAACGAAACAATTAAACTCCACAGAGCATGTATACCAATTACAAAGATGAAGCTTTAAAATGAAACCAAACTCATGTCTTACAGTTGTCGATTACCACACGAAAATCGATATATAGTTACAATTAACGAATAAACCGCACGAACTTTTTCCGGTACTTAATATTAATTAGAAAGTGTCTTTCTTGCTGTTGTGTTTATTCAGGTAAAGTGTTAGAGAGAGAGAGAGAGTTCAATCGACGTTTAAGTTACTAGATGGTTCAACCCTCTTCAGGGATTACAGAGACTGTCTTAAAGTTATATCATACTATAAACGAGAATTAAAATACAAAATAGAAGAATTGAATAATAATAGAAGCCGAACATTTCACTAAATTTGTAGTGATATAATTTGCATTGGTCTTGGTGTAACCAAATCAAAATCAACATAGATGATCTGATGGTATAAAAAAATTGTCGCTAGTCTTGAGGTACAATGTAACAAAAGCAAATAAAACTTAATTATAATTATATTATTTCTCGTAAATCGTTGTACTGAAAAACTGTGCCATGGAGGGAAAACACGCAGTGGATATTGCAATGGCATCCAACAATAAAAACTTAATAACGCAATGTAAGGAGCATGAAACTTACAATAAGGTTTACCTAAGGAACATAAACCTTATTGCGCGGTAAACCATATTGCAAGGTTTACGTTTCGTAGATTGGGTTATTAAGTTTTTATTGTTCGATGTTGTCAGCTCGCATATTTCCAATAATAGCACGATTTCACTGTTCCATTGTATCAACATTTGTTATTACGCAGTAATTCCGTTTCATACTGCAGTTGCTCTGCTCACATCACATTGTTGTGCATTGTCATTGTTCCACTGAATCATATTGTACATTTTACAAAATTTTGATTGTCTTTTCAATTTGACACAAAGGTTTTGAGTTTTCAACCATCCCATAATCAATGTGTGCAATAATGCAATGAAATAACCAATAATCGAAGAAACTAAGTTCGTACTTGAATACAGTTCTTCACTTTAAAATTCATAATTAGAATTTCGTTTATGTATGCATTAACATAATTTATTTTCCTTTCTTGTGAATTATGGTATTTACATTATTGAACACCTCAAGAAAACCATGAAATGATAAAAAATGTTTACGTCAAATTGTATTTCGCGCCTCTTCCTTGAGATCATAATTGTAGTACCTCTCATTGTCCTCAGTGTCGCCACAAATTTTAAAGCTTAGGGAAAAATTGTTTCCCTATACTCCGCAGTCTCGTACGCCGTTCGCGCGTCCGCGACCAACTTCATTCTTTCGCTTTGTGTCAGTGTCTTCACACGTAGACTGAGTAACGAATTACAGAATATTATATTATGGGACGAAAAGATAGGAAGAGGACGTCGTCGATGGATGAGGATAAGGAAAACGACAGACTCTATCGAAAAATTCGTAGACTAGAGGAGAAATTGCATCGAAGGAAGGATGATCAGCGTAAGTCGGGAGGTAACCCCACTTCTTTGGTCCGTGGGATAAGAGACTCTTCGAAACAGAATTTTGTAAATTCTTGTTTCGAGTATTGTATCGACATCCGTCGATTCTGCCAGCGGCTGTGTCGTTGTGCAGAGTGCTTTGGCTCTTACCAAACGCACATCTTTCGTGTGACGAAAGAAAACAGTACATAAATTTAGGACGGCCGGGGTTTGTAACCTTTAAACGCGTCTTGGAGACGTGTGTGGCTTGTTTCATCAAACTTCACGTTGTTGATACAAAATGGAATAGACAGGTTATTGGAACTCGATTCGATGGTTTTCAGGTAAAAGTTCGGGGTCACGTAGTCGCTCACGCCATCGCCATAGTTCGAGACACTCGCTGGATCGTGAGATACCTCGGTCAGTATCTCGAGGACGCTCATCAGGAGGTCGACGCTCATCGAGTTATTCGAGAGATAATTTCGATTTTAGAGTTTTTGGTAGATCACGCTCTAGTTCTCGATACACATCGAGACAGTCGTCTGTTTCTCGGTCAACAAAATCGAGTCAATCATCGTGTATCTGTGAGATACCGGTTTCGAGGACCGAGAAGGACAGCGAGATTAAAGAATCATCGGCGGTCGAGACGGCAGAAGTTCCCGAACATGAAGTAGAGTTACAAGAGGAAATTTTGAACGTGTTTGGAACGCGCCTCGAGGCAGATAAGAAAACCGCCGCTGCGGTGCACAAGGACGTAGCTCTCCGGTGGTCGGAGGTTTTGAAAAAAGGTCTGCCGGAAGAGGAGGTCAAGGCTCTGTTGGGTAAATACCCACCGCCAGAAAATTGCTTTTTTATCGGGGTACCGAAACTAAACGCCGAAATTATGGTTTCAGTACAAGAAGGCGTTATTAAAAGAGATCACCGTATTGTTGAGAAGCAAAAACGCATCGCCGCATGTCTAGCAGCGTTGGGTAAAGCGATCTCGATATCATTGAAGTTGGACAGTTCTCAGAAACTTGAGTTGCTGGAAAAATTAAGCGATATGAGGAAACTTCTCGCATCGGTGCACCGAGAGGATTCTCTGACTCGTAAAGGGCTTATTCTAGCGAGTTTGAATTCGTTCTTGAAGAACACTCTCTCCGACACTTCGGTCGATGAGTGGCTTTTTGGTACGGATTTAGAAGAAAAAATAAAGACGGCTAAGAATTTGGAACGAACATCAAAGGATTTGAGACCTGTAAGAAAACTTCCGCAACAGAGTAATGCACAAAAGAAGACAAAAAACTGGAAGGGCCCGCCACGTCAACCGACGTTCAACAAATATCTAACGACGTCGAGCGGGCGTCATCATGCAGCATCCAACAAGACGGAGACAAAGAAGTCTGCATACCGCAAAGGATCGAGTCATCAATACAGAGGACGTCGTTAATCTCATCGGAAGATGTAGGTAAACCAGCAGGGTGGTTAAGATTATTTGGTAAGGCTTGGTCAAAGGTAACCAAAGACTCGATGATCCATAAATGGGTTCAGGGTTTTGTGATACCCTTCACGTCGTATCCGAGACAAGACCGGCCTCCGATCGAACCCACATGGTCCAACCACGAACATGGTTTAATCGAAAAACAAATTAATAAATTAATCTCTAAAGGCGCTATCGAAAAATGCTCTACGTCAAAAGGACAATTTTTGTCGAATATATTTTTAATTCCTAAGCCGGATAGTACATTCAGAATGATACTAAATCTTAAGAGTCTTAACGAGTTCATTCACGTTGAGCATTTTAAAATCGAAAACTGGAAGGTAGCAAAGAAATTAATTTGTCGCAATAATTTTATGGCAACGATAGACTTAAAGGACGCCTACTATTTGGTTCCAATCGAAAAGAAGTTCAGAAAATTTTTACGGTTCTTGTATAAGGGAGAACTATTTGAGTTCACCTGTTTACCGTTCGGCTTAAATGTAGCACCGTATGTTTTCACAAAATTATTGAAGCCGGTGGCAGCATACCTGAGAAAAAGGGGATTTACTTCTGTATTTTATCTCGATGACATCCTTATTATCGATCAATCGTACGAGAAATGTCTTGACAATGTTCGCGAATCTGTAACACTTTTGCAGGACTTGGGATTTATAATTAATAACGAAAAAAGTCGCGCGATTCCCACGCAACGGTGTAAATATTTGGGACTAATTTTTGATTCGGTAAAAATGTCCATAGAATTACCTAAGGACAAAGTTCTACGAACCGTCGAACTCACTCGGAAGTTCAGTATAACTACCCGGTGCAGTATAAGAGAATTCGCGGTTTTCGTAGGGACTTTAGTTTCGCGTTGTCCGGCGTTGAAATATGGGATGGTGTATATAAGACGGTTCGAAAAGGTAAAATTAATAATAATAATTTTAACGCACAAATGTTTATTCCAAGAGAGTTAAACGAGGATTTTACGTGGTGGGAAGATAATATCCGCTCCGCGAGTGCGCCAATAGATGAACCAGAATTCGAATTCGAAATATTTTCGGATGCTTCACGTACAGGGTAGGGCGTTTTCTGTAAAAACCGACGTTGTCACGGGTTTTGGAATACAGGTGATTTAAAATTACACATAAATGTCTTGGAACTTAAAGCGGCGTTTTTTGGATTAAAATGCTTCGCGAATGACGTACGACGAAATAGTATTTTGTTAAGAATAGACAATACGACGGCAATCGCATACATAAATAAAATGAAAGATAATCGTTATGAGGATCTTAGTGCACTGACCAGGGAAATTTGGCAATGGTGCGAACGAAGAGAAATTTGGATTTCGGCAGCGTATATACGTTCTAGTGAAAACGTCGAAGCCGATTACGAGTCACGGAGATTACAACCAGAAACTGAATTTGAGTTATCCAAGAGTGCATTTCAAAAGATCGTTAGATATTTTGGCATCCCACAAGTAGATTTGTTTGCAAGTAGAGTGAACGCGAAATGTAAACGTTATGTATCTTGGCAGAGGGATCCAAGACTCGATTGGCATAGATGCTTTCACGTTAGGCTGGAAAAAATGGTTCTTTTACGCGTTCCCTCCCTTTTCAGTAATTCTAAGAATGTTGAGGAAAATAGAACGCGAAGAATCAATTGGCATAGTAGTGGTACCATACTGGGAAGCCCAGCCTTGGTTCCCTGTTTTTCTATCATTATTAGAGGAAGAACCGATTATTTTCCAGCCCAATATTAATTTAATTTGTT
>NW_026532092.1:0-4779 GCF_026283585.1 Hylaeus volcanicus | reverse complement strand
CCAATTGCTAGAGGATTCTACGAACACGAGTTGCAACGCGTTGCCGATGCTGATGTATACCTTGTGGAAAAAGTGTTACGTCGGAAAGGGAATAAGGTGTACGTGAAATGGTTACGATTGAATAGTGCACACAATTCATGGATAAATAAAGATAATGTATTGTAAAACATTAAAATTTTTTTAAATTAAATATTCAGTTTTATACATATACTAGCATTATTAGTTACATTACAGTGTTTTTTTTTATTTACAACTAAATATATATATCTATTAAAATCGAGGTGAAAATGATTTACAAAATACATATACTGATATATCTAAAGCGGTATTTTATAATGACCTCACGGCAATGTATCCGTTGAGTCGGGTACAATATACCGCTTATCGTCGTACGGACTCAGAGCGATTTTTGATTCCGCCATTGTGTATACTTTGTGCAATTTTGATCTTATACATGTCTGATTACGAATCATTTCAATTTTGTTTCGTAGGCACTGCGTATAGTCGTCGAAATTTATCATCCTGGAAACAACGTTACTTTTTACACCTTTCGCGTTTTTCGTATCTTTTTTACCATCTACACGCAGTGCATACATTTTCGCTCTGAGTCCAACAAATTCTGTCATTATTGCTCCATTGTTTTCGTCTTTCATCAAATTGGGGACTTTTTTATTTACAAGCAGTATATCGTAAACGTTCCCTACCGGATAATCGCTGGTATCAGATCGATTAATATCGCGTTTTATAATATCATAAATATTCTCGCACTCGATGTGGTAAATTGAACTATCCGTATCGGTGTACATAACTTTACATTTATCGCCATGTGTGGGTAACATGTAATCGTGATGGAATTCATACAAACAAATCTTAGATATATCCAGTATACACATACCCACATAGATTGGTTTGTTGAACTTCACCGCAAGCTTTCGCAGTTCGATGGCAACTATGTTTTCCGAAAACACGCTACGCCTGTGGAAATTTGGTTTGGAAATAAGGGCTTCCGCTCCGTATCTCCCTTCCCATTTTGTTACTAATTTTACATCGACGTGATTGCGCACATTTTCCATAGTTTTGCCAAATATCGCATTGTTCATCAATTTATACAAATTCTTTCCAAAATCGTTTGTAGTGAGAGTTCTAAACTTTGTATTTAATTCGATGTAATCGCGGAGCCAGGGTGATTGTGCGAATTGGAGGACGCGGTGTACCTTTGTAATACGAATACCATGTCGCGTGCATTGCTGCAGGTTACGATAGAGGATAACGTAGCGCTGCTTATCGTATAGAGTTGCGAGCAGCTTGTCCTCTCTTTTGCCAGGTGGTTTGGCACATGTGGGACAGAACGGCAGGTCCGCGTGAATGTCGTGCAAACGTTGCGGATATTCTAGATCAACCTCTAGAATATAACCCGTATGGATTCACATCAAAGTACATCAAGTACGACGATGCTTTCGACGGATCGTACGACTGCATGTACTTATTATTGGCTTTCGCGTATCTACCTGAACATTGACTTAATCCGCCGCATATACCGCGTTCGATAAACAGGACCATGTCGATATCTGATAGTAATTCGAAATTAACTTTTGTATGCTTCAGCATGGCATCCCACGTAAAACCGGGCAGAGTGTAATAATATGCGGGATCGAGTCCGTAACTTGTTATACAGCTTTCACGAAAATTTTCAAAAATATCGGCCAACACCAAGACATCAGTTTTCAAATCCAAATCGCTATAATCGCCCAGCGTTTGAATGGAAAACCGTGTCCACACGTTCTCGGCGTGCGCGTACTCGCTCTCCGATACTGTATCACCCGTCAAGGAGCTGTAAAATGATTCGCGCGATGGCAAACATGATTGTTCCAACTTTTTGGCACAGTCAATGTACTCGGACGGAAAAACACCCTTTCGCGTCAATAATTCGAAATCTTCGGTAGACAAATTTTGAAACTCGGTTCCTAAAATTCTTAATTTGGTTTTATCTAAGAAAGACGCTAATTTATCGAGACTCGTACTCAAGAATTTGTATGAATCGATGAATCTCAATTTTATACAATTTCGCGACAGTCCATTTCGATCTTTGACACTTTTCGTGAACGAGATGTGCTTTTATTTTGTTATCGGCAACACACTGACGGCACCCTCGAAAGCTATAGCTATTTCTTCGATAATAAAATGCGAATCGTAACCGGACAAATTATGAAAAACTATGGGAATTCAAAAAGAGTTTTTATAATTTAGATTACAATTGCAGTGCGCGGGACCTTTGTACCGACCGGTTAGATGGCAATAATCGCGCACCCTCGTATCGTTTTCTCCAAACGGTTTTTCGCAAATGTGACGATGGGTCGCGTTGCGAAATGCCTCCTGCTGTTTGCTCGTTAAATCATCCATTTGTATGTTATTTGATAAAATTGATTTAACAAAATGTGCCAAATTCTTTAATTCTTCGACGAACGAGGAAAAACAATTCGCATCACGACGACATTGGTACACCGACAAGGACGAATCGTACGCGCATTGAACATAATATGCAATACTAAATACTTTATGATGCTGGTATGTGGATCTTGAAAAAGAAAAAATTATTATATACATACCTATCGCAAAAGTATTTTCTGCGTTTATGTTTACTCAATTTTGAGCTCACGAGGCGGGACAAGTTTTTGATCCGCGCGAAATGTCCCACGCCGTTTGCTCTTTCTAAATACAGCAAATTGACATGTCTCTCCATCTTCCGTGTGACGAGCCGTATCGGTAGAACCTTCTTTTCTTCAGTGGTGTAGACGTTGATCGAGATGCTTTTAGCGTGTTGAAACTTTTTAATTTGGTTCAATGTCATTGGAAATTCGATATCCTGGATATTCAACACCGTTGAATAATGAGGATATGCCGATGTCCGATATACGTGATTTTCGACTGGATGCAGAGCAGCCACCACTAACCACGCGAAACATGCATTGTCGTTCGAGCATGCGTTGATTACAGCTCTCTTTAGTTGTATTTCTCGCGGTAATTGTATGGTACATCCAGCATGCAGCGGCATATGTTTATTCACGTTAACAATTAAATTGAGTATACGCGACAGCGCCCATCCGCTATCCCGTTCTCGAAATTCTTCCAGCGATGTTAGGGTGGGTTCGACGACGCATTGCTCGTACCACTCTTCGAGATTGATCTCGCCAAAGATTTCACAGTTCTCCGTGCTGATAGTCTTGTTCGAGCGTTTATCACCCGCTACAAACTCTCCATTAAACGCGGTATTCACTTTTAGTGTCTTATGTTTCACCAATGCACCCCGTATATGCTTGAGCACAACGTCTCTCGCATCCTGAAGAAAGTTACGCGGTTCGATATAGTGCGAATTCAAAACAGCGCCGGTTAATACGCGGCTATCGAACGCAGTGTCTATTTCACGCCACAAGAGTCCAGTGGTTGAATGGCCGGCACCTTCGTACACGAAACGTCTGCGCAACGAATACTTTAGACTATCGAGACGCGCGATACGAACGATCAACGATTGTTGAACACCGATCGATAATCGAGGGCGTTTTGCTCGACTATGTTCTTCCAGCGACTCGAGGCACTCGTTGCATCGTTCTTCCCATGCGAGGTATTCTTCTTGCGAAGTCAATCGATCGGCCTGGTCCCACAATCGACTTTCCATTTCCAAGAGTTCTTCCATGGTTGCACTCACTTCTTCGCTGGGGGTCACTACAGAACGGTTTGAATGCAGTTCAATCTGCAGCACAATTTTTATACTCTAGGTCACGTGATTTTGTCACATGATTTTGTCACATGATATGCTCCTACTATGATGTCACTGCCTGCTGATTTTCGTAATCCCCCTCATATTCCGTATCGCTGTTTTCGTATGTTTTCCTGAGAACGTCCGTATGTCTTTGGGATTGACACCACTGACATATCAATGCATTAGAACGACTTCGTCGTGATGAGGGTGTTGCATTAATCGTTATCCTTGGCCAGACTCGATTCCGGTAAAACGAAAGAAATCCCAACTCCAAAGCTCTACTGGTAGACGTTGGTGTCAGAATATTAAAGACTTTTTTGACTCTTATTTCGCCATCTTTGAAATTGTTCCAAAGGCAATAAGGCTTGTACATGCCAATATTTCGTCAGGATCCTCATCCTCATCCTCCTCCTGTATCCAGGATCGCTGTGTCGAATCGGTTGATGATACTGACGGTGATTTTGAATAGTCTTCGATTAAGCAACAAACTGCCCACTTTATGTTTTTCTGAAAAACGATTCACATCAGGTGATCTATGATTTGCATGTTTTCTTCGGAAAACTGTTTAATATCGCGTTGGAAGATATTGGCGAACGCAATTTCCTGGAGTGATGGTACACGCACAGTCGACATCTTCGTTTTTGACACTTTGGGATTCTATGCTGTGCTACGAATCTCTTCATATTTTATAACGTTGACCCCCACCCAGAATAGAGAGAACGTGAAGCATCGCTGCTTCATTGTGTCATCCCAAACAGATGATTCCACAGAATTCTACCAGTTACATCCTCAACTGGTATATTTCCTTCGCACGTGCCCTTGTATTTATTTACTTCTAATTCTCGAGCGTATTATTATTAAGAATTTATATTACGTATAAAAAAATTAGATCGCGCGATATGCAAAGGAGAGTATGCTAAAAATAAATGTGGATCAGAAAGTGAAATATGTGTGGGAGGGGAGATTTACTGTTTCAGCATTTTTTTTGTCCATCTGACAAAGAGTGGGGGGGGGGGGGGGGG
>NW_026532091.1:0-2234 GCF_026283585.1 Hylaeus volcanicus | reverse complement strand
GTGCCGCTTATCAGTAGGTAGGAAAAGCTATAAGCGTCGCTCGTGAATTTAGAATGAAATGTAAAATATTCGTACTTCGTTGTACGATAATAAGGTATGATATTCTATTCGTATATGAAATTCTTATAAAATATTCGGTAAGAAGTTAATATTTGATACACGAATATAGGAATAGTTAATGTTCAGTTAATATATTATAATGCGAAAAATTGGGGTGGACAGACGGGTGACGTCACAACCTCGACTCGATATCGCACCCGGAGTGTTTGCGGGCGACGCGGTGGTCCACCACGTCGATGGCCGCGCTTATCTCCGTGTGATAAACACAAACAATGAAGCGATTAACGTCACGACACCGACGGTAGAACTCCACGACTTTGAGACGTACGACGATGCGTCGATCGTTGAAAATTTAAATTTAAATCAAGCAAACAAAGTGGACCTAGTCGAAATTCCAAAAATCCATAAGGTTACTGCGGAGTCAAAGACAGATAGATATTCACAAGTACTTGACCTTTTGCGTCTGGATCACCACATTCCCGAGGAATCTGAAAATGTTTTCAAATCCATAAAGCCAAACATAGACTTATTCTTTTTGCCTGGTGACACCTTGGGGAAGACCCCCATGATTACTGTGACGTCATGCGTATTTCCACCCCAGAATTTCGCTAAGTACTCATAATTAAACTCAAACAGTGTGGTAATTCGTGGATCAAAATACCATAAGTTCTTACCAACCAACTGCGAAAACCATTTAGTATAGTTAGATTTTACATATAATATACCTAGAATTTAATACGACTCTTGTGCACAGACAACGAACGAAATCGAAAGGTACAAACATAAACGAATTAAAAGAAATAAGAATTACTAGGAGGAAACGCTATGCTCCAACTACTCAAACATTGCAATTCAATATTCAAAGAATTAACAATAATTATTTCATTATTGTTGAAACGCTCAAATCGCTAAAATCCATAGAGTAAAATATTGCATTCTCACTATTAATTGTCAACTCGGAAATCGCATAAATAATTTAACATCAATTAATTATTGTTTAAACGCTTAAATAATTAAAATCGGTCATGGATTAAGGGCCGAATGTAACACCACATACAAACATCAAAATCGCCTAAATTTGTATTTAAAATCGTTAATAAACAATTGCGTTAAACCTAGGGTTAAACAAATAGGAAATTTGTTAACTGTTACGTCCCAGGGTACCCGACGCGTAATAGCATAGTTATGGTCCTCACCTGGTCGTTATTGTTGATCAATCTTTTAGGCCACGCGGTACTTATGCCCGTCGTCTGCCTGGGATCCGTGTGTATGCGTCCTCGTGACGGAGATGGTCGTCCAGGTATCCCTGGCTTCGCAGCGCCTTGCGAGGGTCATCTGGGTGACCTCCTTGATGATCGTGGTCAATGAGCGACACGTCGATGGTCGCGAGTTTCCACACGATTGCGATATCGGATTCTACCGACTTGGCAATGCACGCCGGTGCGTGCAGTTCTCTAATTATTTTCCGTAGATGGTAACGACGGCCTCCGTGTCGCGTACGTCCCATGAGCTAATATCTCGCCAAGTACGCAAAGCACCCCGTGCGGCTGATTCGCGCACCTCTGAATCAAGCGTAATTGAGGGAATTATTCTAACGAGCTCGTTTGAGACGCGAGGTAGAATAATTAATGAGAGAATTCAAACTGAATTGAATAACACTTTTATTTAATTATAAAAATATACTTTATGTTTTAATGCGTAGTATAAACTTAGTATTGGAACCGTAGTGGTTGTACAGAATTGAAGGGGATCGAACCCTGAGTATCGACGAAGAACGTGACGACAAAGTCGGGCGTTCATAGCCGTCGACGATACCGGGCGATTGAGCGCTGTGTTACAATTTCAGAGGGTTTATATATCGTTCGGAAGTGGTCACGTGATGTTTTTCTTACAGGAGGTTCTTAGAAGTATTAGCTTATAGTTATCTGAGTTTCGGCGATGGTATAATTATCGGAGGATGTTATTCTTAAAGTTATCGGCGGATGTGTACATAAGATATTCGGCGGATGTTGATATGCGATTACTGAGAATGTTGTTCTAAAGATTACGGCGAAGTTAGTCTGGCGATTAAGATGGAATGTTATTCTAGAGATTACAGTGAATATTATTCTAGAGATTAAGGTAGGGTGTTATTCTAGAGATTAAGATACGGAGCTTATTCATACGTCTTAGTC
>NW_026532090.1:0-1638 GCF_026283585.1 Hylaeus volcanicus | reverse complement strand
TTCATTCCTAGTTCGACATTATACTCGGCAACATCGTGCTAGTCATTTGCGTTTCGACTCTCTCGGCAATATCGTGCCGCGCGTTTGTATATTTCTGTAAAACGATCTTTACATTTTTAACGACGAATTAATAAACTCAAGTGATTATACCAGTGAAACAGTGTTCATCCTTCAAACTAACTCAACCTCCTGTGCACTAACGTATGTTTCGCTCCTTCCTCATCCATCGGCTGTGATGAAGTGCTGTAGATGAATTTGCTGGCAAATTCACTCAGCATATCCTGAGCCAACCTACTTCGACGATCTTTTGGATTGCGTGAGTGTCGTTTTCTCCAAGATAACCTACCTTTTCTTTTGTTCTCTTCTTTTGCGCTACTCACTTCTCCTTTTACTCTCATTTCTTACCTTGTCCTGTGGGTGATCAGGGGTATGAATGTATCCTTTACACCCTAAGGACATACCTTTCCTCCCGTAGGTAGCAGGGGTATGAATGTATCCTTGCTACTGTAACGTCCAGCGTTCGGCTGTCGTTATATTCGTTCGAAAAGAAGTTTCGATCAAATATTTATTTGAATTGAAAATATAATAATAATTTAATTAATAATAATAATAGTAATAATTAATAGTTATACTATTATTTCAGGTGGATCTGGGCCGAGCGGAAACCCTGGATCCTTGCGTGGCGTGAGTATAGTTAATATAAATAGTTATAATAAATAAATAGTTATCTAATAATGTCTTTTATGTTCTAGGTTTCGAGAGAGTTACCACGAGAGTAAGCAGTACTAAGGTAAGTGTTATCGACATTACAGTTCTCTACATTTGAATACACGCGTGGAACGTGGGTGTCGAGTTTCAGGGGTCACGAGCAAGTAACAAGAATGTTTACGAGTTTGAAAATAGTCGTTAAGAGGTCAATTGAAAGGTAAGTACTCTTTATGTATTTCAGGAGGAACGTGAGAACGTCAAATCAAGGTGAGTATTATATGTATGAATTTCAGATTCAACGTTGCAGATAAAATCAAGGTAAGTATTATTAATCAATTTCAGATTCAACGTAAGAAGATAAATTAACAGAATAAATAAAGAGGTTTGTCTCGTATAACGTATCCTTCGACGAATCGTATATTACGTAGAAGGAATAGGTTTAGAAACGACTCTTAGAAACATACATTCCTGGGAAGGTCGTCCCTTAAGGAAAAAGGAGCTGTAGTTTTCTCTAGAAGGACGTGTATTCCTCGAGATTACTACTAGAGGGTATTAGGACGATTCTTTGACAGATAGATTCTATGAGAACTATCCTATATGTACATAATGCGTTTAATAAAGGAAGTGAACAATTGAATCTTACGTGAATTACAGTGCAGAATTTATGTCTCGTAATAAATTATGATATTGAAAGGTTACTTACGTGTGTGTAGATGCTTCGATGATGATGTATCACTCAGAGTAATGTATTTAAATAAATATAACTCTCGTATTACTTAATGCTAATAGTTGATCACTTTTAATTGTTGATTCGTGTAATAATTATTCTTCACAATTTCTTTGTTCACATATTCGTATAATGAGTTTTACAATTCTTGTATAATATTCGCGTTCGTACAATGTGAGTTGATAATCGTTAACGCTTTTAAT